>NW_015505679.1:763204-780940 GCF_001515645.1 Sinocyclocheilus grahami
GAAACAGCTGGGTGCAATCAGTGTAAACAGGTGTGTGCAATTCGTGCTGAGTGCAATCAGTAATGCATGATGGGAAATGTAGTCCGAGGTGATGTGCAACAGTGTGTAGTGCGAGAGTCAATGAAATGGAAAGTTCATGGACCGGATTCGTGACAAAAGGTAAATTATGTGAAAAATAATGCGTTTTTTTACAAACGAAGCATTAACACATGTTAGACTGCACCCCATAAACACAATCAAACCTATAACAAAACAGTCAACCACCCCTTTAATGTTAAGAAATTAAACCTTATTGTAAAGTGTTACCAAAGTTTTATATATTGTTCCCTCTGTGTGTGTGTGTGTGTGTGTGTGTGTGTGTGTGTGTGTCTTTCACACTGTAAATGCATATGCCGACTGCACACAATTTTCTTGAAGTCACCAGGGTGCCAGTGGTACCGGGGCTTGTGCTTGTCATCGCTGCTTGCAGCTATATTTCTTATTATTATTCTTTCTTTTCTGAACACAAAAATGAGGTAACATTTTACAGATACAGATTGAAATTACATAAGGGTGAGTAAATGGTACAGAATTTTCACTTTTGCACAAAATACAGTAAACACACTCTCCAGCCAACATGCTTCAGGTATACATGGGTGGGCACACATTTCAGTGATGTAGAAAACTACAATTTGAATAAAGCCTACAAAATGTCTTTTGGGCATACTTGAATTCTACATGCACCTGGAGAGCATCTGAACATTCAGGGGATGAGAAAGAAATGCATTTTATTCAGGGGACTTCGGTGCTGTTTAAAGTAAACATGCACTTAAAGGAAGTGAAATTAATTTAGCAAAAAGAGGACTCTCAGAAGAGACATTAGCCAGGGCAGAGAAATTATCCCCTTCATGTTCAATCTCCCACTGCGTGTCTGAGAAATGGGATTTTTCACTTCGGTATTCAGTGACGTTTTATCCATCGCTGCTCTGAATATCTGAGAGGTTCATAAATACTCTGCAAAATGTCATTCTTACCTCCCCCTTTCTCTCTCTCCTTATGCTTGCTTAGTAGTTAACTGTGGAAAAAAAATGTCATAATGTGTTATTTACACCAGGTAAAACTTAAACAGTACTTTCTTAAAGGAACATTTGCCAAAAAATGAATTTTTGATAACTCAAATGGTTTAGCCATGGTTAGACAACGATTTATGGTGAAAAATAAGAATAAGGAAGTGTGTTATAACGTCAGCATACATTGACTGATTTTGATGAAAATTCGTCTGACTGGATGAACATGACCCAGGACACACTCTGCAGTCCCCTGCATTGATTAGTTCAGTAATAATAAAACATGCTAAATAAGCTGTTACCTCATTATGAGAGTAAACAAAGTATTGAATGGGGAGCAGATGTCTGAATCATTTCACGACCACAGCTGTTGTTATTATCACCACATTGCACTAGTCTCTGACTTTTTAAATGACTCATCATGATTCATCATCACTCTCATCATCATTCTTGAATTCCTCTTCATCAGCACATACCGAATCCCATTCTTTCCATCCCCGTTTCTGTGCCGGTCTCCTGAAAGTTGCATAAATCACGAAAAGAGAATTGTACGTTGTTTTACAAACCATTTGGAAGTGGCATGAGGCAGTTTAATGTTCCATTGCTAATGTCCCTACCCAGTCATATTCAGTAATGATATAAAATTACTGCCGTCAGCCTGATGATGTTTGCTTTAGGCGCACTTAGAATGCACTGCTTACACTGTAATTATGGGAAGAGCACCTCCATCAGGAGTATGAGATGAGAGGAGTGGAGCTCCTGACCTTTTCTGTCCACGCTGGACTCTGGTGATCAATTTTCTTCCTTTTAACTCCAATGTTCAAAATACTATACTGTACTACAGTACCTCAGCATGGTGACCGTGATTTCACCTAGTAGAACATGTTCCTGGATCAACATCCTTGTAGATCCTGGAACAACATTCCTATCAACCAATCAGAATTGAGGGATAACTTTTCATGAAATATCTGTTTTAGGCTTACGATCAGGGTTAGGTGCTTCTACACCCTTGTTAATCAGCTATCATTTCACACTGTTTTTAGGAATAAATTATGGGTTGGGTTAGGTTTAGGGATAGGGATTGGGTTAAGTCTATATTTTTGGACAGTTATGTTGATCCAGGATCAACAAAAGATGTTGATCCAGGAACATGTCTTACTTGGCAAAATCACGGTGGCCACCTCAGCATACTGTCTAACTGTAGACCTTCCCCATGGAAATGGTAACTTACCCTATGCAGTACAAGCTCATGTGACGGCTTCTGCAGTGAACATCTGGAAGGCTGAATCTGTGATTCAAGTTAGATTTGGATAAAAATGTGCTGTAAATGTACTCACCCTCAAGCCATCAGAGATGTGGATGAGTTTGTTTCTTCATCGGAACAGATTTAGAGAAATTTAGCATTACATCACTTGGTCAGCAATGGACCCTCCACAGTGAATGGGTGCCGTCAGAATGAGAGCTATAACAGCTGATAAAAACATCACAATAATCCACAAGTAAGTAATCTACAAGCTGCATGTTTATAGTAAACAAATCCATCATCAAAACATTTTAAACTTCAAACCATCATTTTCAACTAAAATACAACTCTATCCATAATATTGCTTTCTCTAAAAGTTTAATCTAAATCAGGAAATAAATATGTAAGTTAATTTTAATGTGAGAAGACAACATGGGATGGACTTTTTCACTGGAGAAAGTGTTAATATGGATATATCTTGGCCAGAAGTGATGGTTTACATTTAAAATGCCTTAATGATGCATTTATAACTTACAAACACACAGCTTTTCTCCTCACAAGATGTTAATTGATGGGCTGGAGTTATGTTGATTCCTTGTGGATTAATGTAATGTTTTTAGCTGCTATTTGAACTCTCATTCGGCACCCTTTCACTGCAGAGGATCCATTGGTGAGCAAGTGATGTAAATGCTAAATTTCTCCAAATCTGTTCTGATGAAGAAACAAACTAATCTACATCTTGAATGACCTGAGGGTGAACTATTACTTTAATTGCCCAAATACTTTTCAGGGCCAACACTAGGGCCTTTTGCACCGCAGGAACCTTTTCATAGTACCAGAACTAATTGTGGAACTACCCAATTTTGGCGTTTTCGGACCGCCTGAACTTGGTGCGATTTTAGTACCGGACTGCCTTTTTCGAGAACCAAATTAGCTCCTACTCCGGAGCAGGGTCTAACCAGCACAACTGGTACTAATAGTGACATAAGTAGACATTGATTGGCCAAACACCCTCACCCACCATGATTTAAAACGCTGTGTAAACATACTGTAAACATTGTGTCAACTTATTTTGCAGAAAACGCCCTCACCCGCCATGATTTAAAACGCTGTGTAAACATACTGTAAACATTGTGTCAACTTATTTTGCATGTATGGAGAAAAGCGATAGATGGACCGACGCTGAAGTGCAGGCACTTGTAGCAAATGTAGCACTGCCAGTTGTCGTTGGAGATTCTTAGTCCTCCTTTCCGTTCTTTCAATCGCTTTACGTATACGTCGACTTTCCATGTCCATTATTGTGAAACCCGCGAGACACAACAAAAACACAGCTCTGATCACAGCGTTCTCCATCCTCCTGTTGTTATTCTTTGTTTCTGTTGTTGAACGCCGCGCACAAATGACGTCGCTGTCGACCGGCTTACGTCACTTCTTAGTACACACTCTTGGTGCGAATGCAACCCTTTAAATGGTACTGGGAAATAGTTCACGCAAAATCGTCCCAGTACTTTAGTACTGTACATTTAGTTCTGGAACTAAAGCGGTGCGAAAGGCCCTATATATTACATCAGTGTGATGTGTGTAAGCTACACACATCTCAACTCATGTTAAAGAGGCCTAATGACAACATCTTTGGTTTATGTGACAATCATTTTTTCATACTTTCCTTGATCTATTTATTTATTTTTTTTCAATTGATCTGTTTTCAAATCGCTGGTCTTCTCCAAGCATCTTTACCAGATACAGTTCCTTTCACTGCACTTCCATATCAGGTGGTTTCTATGTATGATAGCTTCCTGCCAACTCAAAAAAGAAAAACAAAATCATTAAAGTAGCACAATACCCCAAAGAGAGCCGCAGTGCTTTGATGTGACAATAGTCTGAAAAGTGCCCTTTAAAGTCTATCTTTCATGACAGCTGCAATGGAATGCTTTCATTCTGCAGCCAGAGTTTCCCCATAAACTTAAGGATAAAACTTTGACTCTGTTTCCGAAGAGCCAGAAAGCATTTTTCTTTTTTAAAGCCTTGTCTTTTTTTTTTTCTCACAACATGGAAAACATATCACATGGCCGTAGTTTGTAAAGTGACCAATGCACCCATTTGATTCATATAAAACTGTTCTCATTTAAATGCAACCTCTTTTATACTGGGAACATTTCAGTAGGAACAGTTGAATCAGTACCATAAATACTGTGCCTTTTTTTTCTTTAAAAGCTATTTAAGATCTCTTCCTGAGTGATATAGCTAGCATTTTATGGAGAAACATATTTTTATTGTTTAGTTTATTGTAGCTTGTAAAGAAGGTCCTATTTTCGTTTGAAAATTTCAGGGTTTTTATCCTTTGGTAAGGAAAAGGCAATTACCCTTTAAAGGTCAAGTTGGCAATAATAGAACTTCCTCTGCCTCCAATGTTTTAATGATACAGAAAAAATTTAAATGTCCAAAGAGTGCAAGCTTCATGGGACTGCTTTCATGTACAGCCAGAAAAATTTAAAACCAAGCAGTGCTCCATACGCTCAGTTAAGATCTGCAGTTTTTCACACCAATACAGCTGAGCTCCTTCTAAAAGAATAGTTGCCTTAAGCTGATTTTGTTCCATTAAAAACAATGTTCTGGTAAACATTAGACTTATAAAAACCCTTGTTTCATGGTTACTTAAGTAAAATTAGTCTGGACACTTAAAATATGCCACACAACCGGGATGTAGCCTGAAAATAAAATAACATATAAAGTGGACCAATGGAATTATTACAAAGGCAATGTTCAGAATGGCACACTACCATAATATTCATATTATGTTTTTTTGTTTTGTTTTGCCTATGCATTAGATACCTACAGCATTTGCTAAAATGTTTGGTATATAATCAGAGCACACAATGCGAGATACTCCATCCCACAATGCAATGCGATCAACCTCACCTTCCATTTCTAATGTTGGGTATGAACGTCAAGCTATATAAAACTATTCAAAACCTGCTGCTTAAATTGTTTATTTGAACTGACTAAATAAAAAAAAAATTTAGTCAAAATTTAGTTAAAAATGCAAAGTAAGAGTTAATATGCATTGGTGTTATTAACTAAAACTAAGACTAAATATTAAAATAGTTTCTATTAATTGAAATACAGCTGAAATAAAATAGAATACAAATGTTAGATTTAACTTAACATTAGATACAACTTAAAATACTTTGAAAATTGGACATGTTTCTTTGGCAACTGACTAAAATAATATCAGCTAAAGTACTAAAATGATTAAAAATAAAATTGAACTAAATATAAATACATTAAAGCTCATATTAAACCATAAAAATGACAAAAGCACATAACAACATTACTCAAACTGAAAATAATATTATATAATAATATAATACTAAATAATGTTAAAAACATTAATAAATACTATAATAGTATGTAAATAATAATAACATAACACTGTTTGCAGCATAATGGTCATGTGACATCAATGTGGAATATGTTTTGAAAAGTCTATGGTCACATACTGTGACAGTGTGCCCATCATACTTTGTGGAAGGGGTAAAAAAAAAAAACTGTCTATGTGTCTTACCGTTATTGAACCATATAGCATTTTTATATATACTCACATTATGTAAATTGTTGAAGCCACTTCAATGAGTGCAGATAGCAGCAAAGTCATCTGGAATAGAACAAAAGGTGTTTGATGTAAATACCAAATACTGCTGCATGTTCATAGGCAGTTCATAGTCTACTGTGCAGTACGCAATGAAAAACCTGTATTCCATTGCAAAAAAGTCAAAACTATCACAGTACAACAAACTGCACATTCAAGGACATAGAAACACAACCTCTGAAAGAGAAGTTATGATGGATAGCAATCTGTCCTGTTGTTTTTGAATGGAGTGAGACCACCTCTGTTTCTCAGTGAGGGTGAAGGGCCAGCCTGGCTTTGGGATGAGAGACAGAACTCGTCACTTCAGCACAACACCTGCTAAGAGCACAATTAGAGGCCATTAGCTGGGTATGAAAAGGCCATAGCTGAATTTCCAGGCTCAGCTCTAAAATTAATGACTCCTGGCAAATTGTTTATGCACGTGTATGTGTGTGTTTCAGTTAAATGTGACATTGAGTGCGGCTGGAGGCATGGCTCTAATTTCAGGCCTTTGTGATCCTCATTCACGACACTGAGAGATTAATGCCATCCTCACACAAGAGCGAGGGATCACCATGACAGCAGGGGCCAGACAGCACAACGTCCAGCTACATCTGTTCAAATGACACATTAGTGGAATTGAGAGGTTGTTTATACCGAGAGGCTGCTGATAGTATTGCCGAAATGTGAGGCTCCCAGATTCCATAGATGTGGTGTTGTTCAGTCAGTTATGGCCACGATATACAGTTTTAAATAAGTAATTAAAAGTTGAGAAGCATCTTTCCTTAAGCAACTGTTTTGCACAAGTCTGACAAGTTTTTATAACAAATCAATTTGGACATCTGTGCTACGCTGAATTAGCTCTAACAGTCAGCTATTGGTAGCATACAACATATAGTGCATACAGGTTTGGAACAACATGACGGTGAGTAAATCAGTAGCCCCTCACTACAGAACAAAGATCCAGGGGGCGGGGTGACCTCTGTCATTGCCAACAAAGTGTATATAACAAAGTATTGAGATGAAATTTTGTTATTGACCAAATACTTGTTTTCCACCATAATTTGCAAATAAATTCTTTAAAAATCCTACAATGTGATTTTCTGGTTTTTTTTTCTCATTTTGTCTCTCATAGTTGAGGTATACCTATGATGAAAATTACAGGCCTCTCTCATCTTTTTAAGTGGGAGAACTTGCACAATTGGTGGCTGACTAAATACTTTTTTGCCCCACTGTATATGTAAGGTGGGAGGAGTTGGATCCAACCTCACCCCCTGGATCTTGTGTTCTGCATTGAGGACCATCCCGAGTAAATGGCAATTTTAAAATTTCCTACCTCAGAAGCACTTTTTGCTTTGTCTTATGGACAATTTAAGTTAATTTAAGTGATTGGGAGTAAACTTTTGAAGCTCAATTTTGAGGAAGAGAGTACACTGATCATAATATGCATTCTGCATGAGTCAACACAAAATCAAAATTGTCATATGTTCTTTCTTAATGCATGTCCTGGGGGCTGTTTCATAAAACAAGTTTACCAAATAAGCCAGGTTTATTTCAGTTAGTCTGACTTATGTTCACAAAGCAAAATTACCATAGCTCAAGCTTAGTCACTGTAGCAACTTATGCTGGGAAACTAACCTGGTCCAGAGCAGGCTAACTGTCAGGCTAAGCAGAGCTCCTCTAACACTGACCAATATAAATGCATTGATATTACCACTGGCCCTCTCACATACAATTAGTTGACTTTATTATTAGTCCAAAAATAAAAGTATACAGAAAATGCAACTTAAATAATCAAATAAATATAAAATAGGCTACAACCAACTGTATTTAATGTATTGTGCCCAAAATGTAATGAGCTTTTTTTTTTATTTTTTTAAAGGTATATGAAAACATATTAACATGGTTGCTACTTGCACATTCAGCTGATCTGCAGTTTCTAGCCACGCAGCCTTTCTCTCGGGTTTTATGACAGCGGTACCTTTTTATGGTTATTAGTAGAACATTAAAACATTTAAATCTAAAATTGATATTTAAAGCATTAAAAACACTAAATTAAAAGTTAAAACCACTGAATTAAAAATGAAAATAATAATAGAAATCCGACTACATTTTAACTGATAAGAGGAACACACATTAACTCATTTGAGATAGTAGGGCTGTATTAGCAGCTTACACTTGATTTTCAGTTACTGCTATGATAAAAATTTACTTATATGTAGGATTAAAATTCTACATGTCACATTTAATGTCCAACAACAAATATTCTAGCAGAATGCATTCAGAATTATTGCGCCATTATTCTATTGCGTTCCATCTGTTTAGTGCACATGCGTGCAGCAGCGCTTGTTCACTCGCGTAAGCCTCGCCCACTCCTGACAGCAAAATTGATATATTTGCATGACTTTCTAACATTTACAGATGAAAAATATACTTGTGACGTGTCAGTTATGCACTGAGGAAAACACAACATCTCAAATGCATTAAACAGCACAAATATTTGCCGTTTGCCATGGTGGAGCGATTTGATCTATGATCGACCTTAAAGGGGTCATATGATGTGATTTCTTGTTTTCGTTTTATTTAGTGTGTTATGTAGCTATTTGTGCATGTATAAGATCTGCAGAGTTACAAAGCTCAAAGTCTCCCACAAAAGGATTTATATCTAAAAGAGAAGGCTGATCCAGAACGGGCTAAAACTCCTCATTCAAACACGCCCCCACATGTCTACGTCACAATGTGGAAATATTTGCGTAATGCCTCCCAAATGTTCATGCAAAAAAAAGAAGGCGTGGTTTCAGGAACCGCAGTAGTGTTGATGCAGTCATGTCAGGGAGACACTGTGTGTTTCTGTGTGAAAGCAAAAGCACTTTATTTGGCCTTCCGAAAGTAGATGCAATGAGGAATCATTGGTTAAGATTTATTTACAACAGAACAGCACGACCCAGATGTTCACATTTGTGCAACGCAATTTATGGAAGACAGTTTTGTGAACCTAGGAGAGTACAAGGCTGGCTGTGCACAAAGGCTATTTCTGAAAAAAATGGGTCAATTCCGACTTTCCTATGACAATCTGGCGCTTCTGAATCAGCGACTGTAAGTATGTTTTGTTATTAGTTTAAGTATTTGCTATTGACTGTTCAAGTACGGAGTTTTGCGTGTGAGTGTGTGTGTGTGTTTGAGGGGAACAGGGTCACATCACAGCAGTGAACAGCCTGTCAGAAATCATAGCACGTCAGCTGTCTTAACCGCTGCTTGTGTACTGCATCATCACTGTCTGTTACGCGACTCTGTTCCCCTTTCGGGCTTGAACTGACGGTAAAACTAACAACATTATTAACTGTCTTTACATTTATGTTGAAAGCTGAAGCTCACGATTATGGTAAGGGGCGTTACATTTCCGACGCGTGCTTGTGGTGTTCGGCCAATCACAATGCACTGGGTCAGATGGCCAATCAGAGCAAACTGCGCTTGTTGGAAGGAGGGGCTTTGTTGAAAACGATGCGTTTGATAGAGGCGGGACATAGAGGACCTACAATAACGTATAGTATTTGAAAAATAATGTGTTTTTTGAACATTAAAGCATGTCAACATATTCTGTTACACCAAATACACAAAATAATGATCTTTAAAATAACATCATATGATCCCTTTAAGGGCTGCTTAAGAATAAGCGTGCACATCAAATTATCCTGACTCATTGAACCTGGATCGAATTAGTGAAATTGCGTGTACTTAAATTGTCGCTTATGAAACCGCTTTAGTCCCGATTGATTTGTTAGGTTATTTCAAGTCAGATTTTGGACTTTAATCCCCACTTTTCTTAGCGTCTTTAATGAAACAGCCCCCTGGTCTTATTCTGTATAATTCAACTGCACGTTTTTCTTTCTTTTCTTTTTTTCCTTCCCAAAGAAATTGACTTTATTTTGAAAGAAAATAAATCAAGACATTTTAGGCAAATGAAGGCATTGCTTTAACAAACATGCATTTAGCTAAGTCACACCCTTCATTATTTTATGGAATATTCTGTTTTACTCAGAAATACAAAAGTTAATGGATGTACAGGGAACTGCAAAGAGCAATTATCTTTGAGCTTAACATTATTTTTAGTCTTTGCAAAATAAATAGATTATTTTTAATATAAATATTGCCAATTAAGACATTTATTATTTCGTAAATTCAGATTGCACTTGTATAAAGTTAACCACTTAATCTGAATAAAATAAAATCATTCTCTCTTTTCATAACATCTGTAACCATGTGCACATGCACTACAGTTCAAAAGTTTGGGGTCAGTATGATGTTATGAGGTTTTTGAAATAATTATCTTATGCTCACAAAGGCTGCATGTATTTGATCCTGTATAAAACAGTAATTCTGTTAAATATTACTACAATTTTAAAATAACTAAATAATTTAAAATATAAATATGTATGTCTCTGATGGCAAAGCTAAATATTCAGCAGCCATTACTCCAGTCTTCAGTGTCGCCTGATCCTTCAGAAAGCATTCTAATGATTTAGTGCTCAAGAAACATGTTTTTATTCTTATCAATGTTGAAAACAGTTGTGCTGCCTAATATTTTTGTGGATTTTTTTTCAGTATTCTTTAACTTATTTGGTTTTGTTTTTTTACATTACAAAAGTCTTCACTGTCACTTTTGATCAAAAGTGTTAATTTATTTAAAAGAGTATAGTGCACATTTGGGCACACACAGGTGTGTAAAGTGCTTTAATCACAAAAACTACTTTGTAAAGTGACTAAAATATCATTGCTTATAAAATATGACTAAAGAGACTAAAATTATTTTGGTTAAAAAGAAATGAAAGAGCCACCTGGGCCCCCACACACAGCCCCTTCCTGTCTGTCATCATTAGTCGTCATGGCTGATTCATGAGGCTAAAGGGGTTGCGGAGCTGTAATCAGAGGGTATTCTCCTACTCAATGCCTGCGGAGCGCGTGTGAGACTGTGACGGGGAGTTCACTTTCAGCCCTGCAGGCCCAGGACACCCAAACCTCCAGCCCTGATGAGGGGAAAGAATGTCAAAGCATTCTGATTAGCAGAGCTCTTCAATCAAAGCTCTGTATCCGTGTCTGAACCAGAGAAGTGATTGGAGAGCTCTGGCTTGCCAGAGATTGTCTCTGATTGTGATTGTGGAATGAAGTGAGCCTTGTGTGGCATGGCTGCAGCTGCAAAATTTGAAATGTGTGGCCAAAAGGCCATTTGGGAAATTATTGTTGTGAATTTGTGACTTGAGTTAGCAAAACAAGCCGCTCTGAAAGCGTTTTCAAATGAAAGAGGTGTGATGGATTGAGAATTTGGGTTGGCGTCAGGTGGTGCACCGATCTAACAAGCCTTTGATGACCTTGAAGCAAAATTCTGTCAAAACCAGCTAAATAGTTGGTTTTACATGCTTTTTAATCAGCCAAAGCCAGTCTAGATGAGGGATCTTAACATTTTAATGCCAATTATTACTTAGTGGTTATAGAAACAGAGCGGGGACAGTCTCTTAATGGTCTAGATGGTTGACGAGATGGACCACCAGCCAGCATGACCGAGGTAGACCTGGTAGATCATTTTGATTAAGCTTTTTATAATTGGTAGACCACCTTAGACTTGAATTAACCACATGGCTTGTTTTTTCCAACAGGGAAGACCATGAATGCTAAGCACATTGGTACAAAGCTGGTGATCACCAACCAGAAAGCCATTTAGCTGCAGGTAATGGGCTTATGCTTACAGTGACTCCCATGGCAATGAGGTGCATATAAATTGAAAGAATAACGATGAAAAAAAGCATAGAACTCCCACACCTCCAAGATTGTTGCACTGTGAGAACTTCCTGCTAAATGGTTGGATGTAAATTGTAAAAAGAGCCAGGTAAACTTTTAGAAAATGAAAAAGCACTCACTCTCTTATGCAGACACACACACACAGTCAGCCCATTATATGTATTTGAATAGAATATGTAATCTCTGCTTATTTCATGTGGAATAAATGCCAGGTTGTCCATACCATGATGAATGCATGGGTAGGAAATACTGGCTATACTTAATGGGGCGACTCAATAATATAGGCCATATTAAAGTTTGTTAGGTCATTAGAGCCCATTCTTTAAGACAATTTACGGCTAAGATGCATTTCTTGCTAGTTCTTCAAGCAAAATAAGGCATGAAAAGAATATATTCTTGGCCACAAAGCCGGAGGAACTAAATCAAAAAGAGACAAAAGAACATGGTTCCTCAAAAGAAGGTGTTTTAAACACACATTCTGTTAATGGAGTTCCATTTGGCCTTCCTCGTGTCTGAAGGAGATATGCATAACAGAATGGATACTCTCAGCTCATATAAAGGGATGATGATTAATTGATTAGATTTGTCATTACTCACCTTCAGAGCTCTTCGAGAATATCGCAAACTTTCCAAAAGCTTGGTGCCCTCCTCTCCCTCTCGGCAGCTGACTCATAACCATTTCTCTCTGGCCAGCTGAGCCTGTCCATTAATACTGAAGGGAAAATTGCCAGAATGTGACATCTGCTTAAGGGGTCTGGAGAGGAAACATGAAATGTCAGCCTTGTTCATCAGTCACTCTCAGACTGTGACTTTGGCAATCAGAGCTCCTCAGCTTGGTTCTTCACGCCGAGAATCTAGCGTGATTATACAGAACTGCATTCGACGATGTGAGAGTGTGTTTATAGGTTTTTTAATCGTATAATTGAGACAAGTTTGTTTGCGAGACTGCAAAATGGTGTAATTCCTTCAAGTATGAGGCATTTTGTACCATTCGTTTTGCTCTTTGGGTAGTTTGAATAGCAGGTGAGTAAAAGGGCGCTTTGTTTTTCCGCCCTCAACCTAAGTTGTATTGCTTAGCTAAACCAGCTCAACACCAGTTTGGACAGGCTGGATTGCCAACTAGACCAGCTAAAACCAGCAAACCATCTTAGGCTAGATTAACCTTTTTTTCAGCAGGAACTAAATTTTTATTCAGTTTTTGGATTTTGGAATTATGGTTGTAATAAGTTTTTTATGAAAAAGATAAGGAATACAAGAAATATCGTAGGCTGGATTCAGTCATACCGTACCTGCATGGGTTGACCACTGTACCAGAGCTCCAACATCTTTGTCCTTAGTAGGAAGACAAGAGCACACACACACAATTGTCAAGGTGAGATGACCACAATTACACAAAATGGGGTAGCGAGATGCTTCGGTGGCCACCTGCCTCTGTAGCATTACCTCTCATTAACACTGCAGATTAAGGCCCCGACATGTGCATTCACACTCGCCGTGGAAGGTGTACAGGGTACAGAATGTTTCAGAGCTTAGTAATTGATAGTGACTAGACAGATAGTGGTGAAGCGGCCAGGGGGAGGATGCTGTCAGACCCGGAGACAAGAACTCTGCTGAGGAGAGCAATACTTCACTAGACTCACCCTCCCACTCTCATCTCATTCATTAGCAGCCACCTGATGGAAGGCCACTGATCGATCCACAGGGCATCCTCTGCTGCACAGAACCAGAGAAAAAACACACTTTCATTTCACGGGAGCCATGGGGAGGAGACCTTTGGATCAAATGGAAAGAGAAAAATGTACAGTGGGGTTCAAAACTCTGAGACCACATTGAAAATCACACTTACTTTTTAAAATTTAAATCTTTAATTTAACGTTTTAGTAGGCTATTTAAAACTATTAAACTAACTATTATTAAACTATTTAAAATGAAGTTATGACAGAGTTAAATAAAATATAATATAAAAAGAAGAACACTGACCTTTTTTTTTTTTAGCATTTTTCAAATCTTGAAACGTGATCATCTGGTTTTACAAACTTGTGGAGTACATGGAGCTCCAAACCAAATACTAAGAAATTTGGAAATTCATGTTAATTGTTCGTTTTCAATTTAATATTTCAGTCAAAAGGATATGCTAGCAATAAAATAAGTTATTACACTTTTTTAAATAATTTAAATAGGGACATAATAAAAACAGAAGTATTTTCCTTAGCAGTCTCAGCATTATTATCGTAATAAAAACTAAAATAAACTAAAACTATTAAAAACCTTTTTATTAATTAAGATAAAAATAAAATTAAAAAATGAAATAAAATAAAATAAAATGTAAATATTAGATGAAAAACAAACTAAAAGAAAAATAGAACTGCTGAAATAAGGAATAAGTTTAGGCTGAAGAACTAAAATTACTAACTGGAAATAAATAAATAAAACTGAACTGAAACTAAAAATGAACCAAAAAAAAAAGAAGACCGAAACCTACATAACCTAACTCTGTAAAAATGTCAACACAAAATAATTAAACTTTAACAAATTCAATTTAAATTAATACTGAAAAATATAAAAGCAAACTCAAATTATGAATAACAGTTATAACATAATAAAGAGTAACACTGAGTCTCAGACATTTAGACCCTTCTGTATGAGCTGTGGATGCAACATATTTGCAAAAAAGAGTGCATTTTGTCATAAAGGAAAAAAATAAAGGTCCATTTCAGTCCTCTACACATGAAAAATTGGCCAGGCTTGCTCCTATCTTGGGCAGAAATGTACATATGGGTAGTGGACGAGAGAGAGAGAGGCCCATGTGGGGTTTCCATCAGGGGGAAATTACACTGAGAACACGGGACACAGAACAGAGAGAAACAGGTCACAGTGCCTGGGGCCATAATGGAAAGCAGAACAGGCGAGAGGAACATTAGTAACCCCAAAACTAATTTTCTGCGCAGAGCTTGCTGCAGGCAAAAGAGAGAGAGATAAAGGGACAAAGAGAAGGTGAAAAACAGAGGGCATTGTGAGGACAGTCTGTTTCCGCTGAAGGCTTTAACAAGTGCTGTGAAAGATCTAAGCCTCGGTGGTTTGCTGTGATGCATGCAAGGTGTTTAAACACTGAGAGTTTGCTGGAAATTACAAAGATGAGTTGACAGGAGCAGAGCTCATTCGGTTTGTTCTACCTGATTGGGTCCGTTTCAGCAATCACAGAGGGGCGACGGCGGAGTGATGCTGGAGGCAATGTACAGTGCACTTTTGTCACCGGAGGTGACAAACGCTGCTTCATCTCCAATGGTAACCAGAGCATATGGAGACGTCAGGCTGATGTGTGATGCACAATACAACATGGTCAAGCAGCCATTTGGTGCGCGGCACTCAGAATGGAAATGAGTTTTAGTGCTGAATCTGTTTGTTCATTCATTCATTATTGAGTTTAACCAAGTGTTTTAGAATGTAAATGAATGTCAGTAAGTTTTAAACATAGTTTTAAACAGTTAGTTATTTGGTTGTGCCAAGTGTCTTAGAATGTAAACAAGCCACAGTATCATTTAGTTGGCTAACAAGCTAACAGATACTAACACTTGTTTATATTCAAAGACAATTGACACAACTAACTATTTAACTACTGTAACTGGCACTAACTAACTGACTAACTTATAGTGAAATTAATTTACATTTAAGACACTTGACAACTGAACTTGAATTAACTAACTTATACTGGAATACATTTACATTCTAAAACACTTAGCACAACTAAATAATCATCAACATTCTAAAAACAATCTAGCATACATGTAATACATTTAGCACAGTTATTTAATTATCTGATATTAACACTCATTTACAGTCTAGCTAACAAACTAATGCTGAAATTCTTTGACATTCTAAGACATTTCACATAATTATTTAATTAACTAACTGATAGTAACACTCATACATTCAAAGTCACCTGGCACAATTTAGGCTGAAAAACACTGACATTCTAAGACATTTATCATAATTATTTAACACTTGGCACAACAAAATAACCACCTAACTAACTAACTAACTAAATTTTACTAAAAATTAATTTGCATTCTAAGACACTCATTTATATTCAAAGACAACTGGCACAACCAACTAACTGTTAACTAATTCAAATGCATATGTATTCTTAAACATTTGGCACTATTTTTTAATTACCCAACATTTACTGACACTCATTTACATTCCAAGACACGTGGCACAACTAAATAACTAACTGTCGAACTAACAAAGTAAGAACTAACAACAAAATAACCACCTAACTAACTAACTAACTAAATTTTACTAAAAATTAATTTGCATTCTAAGACACTCATTTATATTCAGACAACTGGCACAACCAACTAACTGTTAACTAATTCAAATGCATATGTATTCTTAAACATTTGGCACTATTTTCTAATTACCCAACATTTACTGACACTCATTTACATTCCAAGACACGTGGCACAACTAAATAACTAACTGTCGAACTAACAAAGTAAGAACTCAGATTATTGCATACTCATCCTGCACATTCCAAATTTGTACATCATTGTCTGAAGATGTTAAAGGTCTGTTGCTGATACATTGAAACATTTGGTGCATTTTACTGCTGGCTGAACTCCAAAAACATGTCCTTTGATGGGCTCTGTACTAATCTTTGAATTCAGGCAACACAGATCTACACCAAACTTTATCTGCCTCACTATTTCCCTCTGCACCTCTCCATCTGTCTTCCCAGCCTCATTCTGTCGCGTGAAGTGACCCGTTCTCCACTAGTCCATTCAATCATGCTGAGCCCACACAACAATAACTGCAATATTGGATTTTCACAAGCTCTGTCCCTCAGGACAGAAGATTCAGCTTGAGTATAACACAAACCAGACCAGGTGGGAGGACAACTGGCCACACACTAGCACAAGTTATTGAATTGGGGAGGAGACTTCAGGGGACAGTGACATTCACAGAAAAATAAAAAACCACATGACCTGAACAGACAGAATGAAAGTGTGATAGATGTATTTAGGGCTCCATCAATGTCACTGATGTGATTTCTAGATAACAGCTTTACCGATTAGCTGTTATCATCCCAACATTTATGTGCTGGAGATCCTGATGTTGCTGCATTGCCATTGTGCTGTTCACTGAATGAGAACAACAAAGGCATCTTACAACATTAATACAGGAAATAGGATAGAATCTACACATAATCTTGTAATCGTTGCACAATCTGCATTCTCAGCAACATCCCTGATCAGATGAAGCCCGTCAAGGTGAATGCATTAACAAGCAGGCGTTAGGTTTTTTTTTTTTTATGTGCATGCATGCATGAGAGATTATCCACTTCAGATACTGATTTTCTTGCGAGCTACTTCAAAAGATTGTTTTGAATTACAGCAAACACCCGTTTCCAGGCAACAAGAAAAACATATTAACATATTCCGTCATCCAACAAGCTATTGTTTATGACACCAAGACTTATGATACTCATAACTCACACTTTGTGAACAAAGCTCCACAACTTAAATAATAGATTTTGTTTACGGAGGAGAAGCGCCTGCTAAGAAACAGTGCAATGGTGAGTTGTAGAACACAGAAAAGAGGAGGTGGGAAAATGGGAGATTTTTGTCAAGGCTTTGACTGATCCCAGGGCATTATAGTCCCTGTGAAAATAAGTTGATTCAAGAAGTTGTAAAGCTGTAATGCCAATTGTTGTGAAGTTGGATAGGCAAGATGTTTTCTTTTTGGCTGGTTTAGCTGACTGGAAAAGCAAATTCACTAACCACCAGCAATCCACTTTAACCATGAGAAAATTGCACTCAAATAGCATTGTGTCCTAATAATTTACAATGAGGCTTACTAAGTCAAACATGCCTCCTTCCTACGCAAATTAGCCTCAGATTTTCTATTAAATAAAATTTTCTGTTAATCACATATGGTAGTTATTCATGTTATTCAAGTGATGATCAAATGATGAAGAAAAGAGATTCAATTCAATTCAAGTTTATTTGTATAGCGCTTTTCACGAT
>NW_015505680.1:0-6830 GCF_001515645.1 Sinocyclocheilus grahami
GCTCAGGGCCCTCTTCCTCGCCCAAGTGCGCCTACCCACAGAGCTCGCTCCAGTGTCGGTTCCAACCCCAGAGCTCGCTCCAGTGTTGGCTCCAGCCCCTCAGTCTGCTCCAGTGTCGCCTCCAGCCCCTGAGTTCGCTCCAGTGCTAGCTCCTAAAAAGCGCCTTGCTGTGCCCGCTCCTCCAGAGCACCCTCCAGTGCCAGCTCCTCGTAAGCGCTTCCCAGTCCCCAAATCCAGCCCAGAGTGGGGTCCTGTTTCCGAGTATAGCCCACGGAGGGGTCCAGTTCCCGAGTGTAGCCCACGGAGGGCTCCAGTCCCTGAATCCCATCCAGAGTGCCCTCAAGTGCCCGCTCCTCCAGAGTGCCCTCAAGTGCTCTCTCCTCCAGAGCGCCACCTAAGATTCCTAGTTTTCCCCAATAAAATTGGGGGGCATATACCCGTGGCCGAGCCGGCTAAGGCCACGGAGGATCCGCCATGGCCTCCTGAGCTACCAGCTCCGCCATGGCAACCTGAACTGTCTGCTCCGCCATGGCTCCCCGAGCTGCCCGCTCCACCATGGGACCTGGATCCGGTACCCCTTGATGTTATGTGGTGTGAGGTCGCGCCTTTCGGAGGGGGGCGATATCTGTCACGTGTTTGTCTCTGTTTAGTTCCTGTTTGCCCCTAATTTCAGTTCCTGTTCTCATTTAGTTAATCATCATTATTCTGTTCACCTGTTTTGATTGAGTTCTCCACCTGTTTCAGTTCTCCCTAATTACGTTCCATGTGTTTATATACCCTGTGTTTTCCTCAGTGCCCCTGTCTTGCTTTGAAGTTACGTTGTGGTGTTTTTATCCTTTGTTCGTCAGTGTTAAACTCTTGGAGTGAAAATAAAAGACTCCCCTTTGGATTACCCCTTCGCTGTGTGCCTCATTTACCCACATCATGACAGTTGTCAGGTCTTACAAAGTTACCGTTGAAAAGGTAAATTCATGTTTCTCTCACATTTTTTTTTTATTATTCTTGTATGTTTAACATCCTTTGAATCACAAGTTACAGATTCTGCTTTCAAACATATGAGGTTTATTATGACAGAAGCATTTTAATATGGATTTTGAGTAACGCTGAAGATGAAGTACCAGTCTTTGGCTAAGTGGAGCATATTTAATAAACAGCACAGGAACAGCACATATTTCAAGCTGTCACATTGTTTTAAGTTCATGCTTGTTCACATTCATCTTCTCAACAACGTCGGGCAGTGGCTCCTTAAAAAAAATGAATAAATTCATATTTGCTACAATTGACAGTCCATAAGTAATAAAAAACAGATCTATTGAAAGAATAACTTCACTTTATAGCTCTTCCATAAATACACTGGTGGTGGTTGAGGAGAGACCCCCCACATGATTGTAAAGCACTTTGGGTGTACAGCAATACACAAAGTGCTATATAAATGCATAATTCATTAATTCATTCCATGGCTTTGCGCTCCATTAAGACAAACAATGGAAAGACAATGAACTGAAGACCTACGTATCCACTGTAATGTATCCAATCTAACTCTCTGGTGCTCCTGGATTCAGAGATGCTGCTATTTCCTTCATAAAAACCCAACAGACAATTCCATGGAATGAGTGTCTAGGAATTTGCACCAGATCCTTGTCTTCCCGCTCGAGTCGTGCCCTGCCAACATCTGCTCTGTTGAAGACACCAGTAAATCCACTTTTATACTGGCTCTTTACATTTCTACCCAACACATGCAGATACTGCTGTCCACATCAGCCGCTGGAGGAGATGTGAGAGTTTCAGAGCTTTGTGTAACTATGTGTGTGTAAATGAGGTGGACAGGTTGTATCAACTCCATTGTTTTGTCATTTTGGCCTTTTATATGATTGTTAAAGGAATAGTTCACCCACATTCAATATATAATAAAAGTCATCCATATGACTTGTGCGCTATATTGCAATTCTTGTGAAATTATACAATAGTTTTATGGAAGGAACAAAATGAAATGGAAGCATTTTATTCATCACCATTTCCCTTTCCCACCCCTCTTGGGATACAGGCTGTCAACAGGGCTCACCAGGGATCTCTGTCATGGGCTTACTTCTTGACCTTGACTCCAGGTGTAGCCCAACTTTTTGTAATTTTCCTCAAGGTCTCGGTGTCAGGTGTTTCTTGGCCTTTCTCTTTTCCTATTTCCTAGAGGGTTCCTGGTCAGGGCTTGCTTGGTGATGTTTGATGTAGGCTTCTGGAGAGTGTGGCCTATCCAGCACTAGTGCCTCTTTGAGATTTCGCAATTTAAGTGTTTATTCAAGAAAAGTCTAGTTCTCTTTGTTGCATTCATGAGTTCATGAGGAAAACTGTGATGTCTGATTCTTACATATTGCATGTTTTCAATGCAATGGTTGGCTCAGTTCATAAAACCTAAATATTCAATTTACAAATCAGACTGATTCAGTACTTGGGTTCAACTCGCTGACACAGAATTACATTGTTGCTGTGTTTAACAGATCAGATTATCAGCAAATAACAACTTATTTTGGTATTTTCCTCAAACAAAGCTATTAAATGACTTCAGCAGACTTGAAATAGAGTGCAGAAATCATATGGACTACTTGCACGGTACTTACTGTATGGTGTGTCCTGTTGAAGCTTAAAATCTCATTCCAAATTGGAAAAAAAAGAGTGAATTTCTCCTGTTGTGCTTTCCAGAAGAAAGAATAGAATTGGAACATGAGGGTAAGTAAATTTAGATTAATTTCTGAGTGAACTATCCCTTTATCCTGAGTTTTGGCATGACCGTTCACGAAACGGATTTGGTCAAAGTTACCAATGACTTGTTGATAGCTTCTGACTCTGGTGCCATTTCCATTCTCATCCTTTTTGATCTTAGAGCAGCTTTTGATACTGGAGATCATAGTCTTTTACTTTCCTGTTTTAAAAGAGCTTTCGGTGTGCCCGGAACAGCTTTAAACTGGGTTAAATCCTATTTTACGGACTGTTCCCAGTTCATTTCTATGGGTGGTTACAGGATGAGATTAGCTTTATATGTACTGGTGTTCCTCAAGGCTCAGTTTTAGGGCCTTTACTGTTCAATATTTACTTGTCACCACTTGGGTGTCTGTTGTGATTGCTTGGTCTACACTACCACTTCTATGCTGACGATACTCAAATCTATACACTTAAAACCTGGTAAAAATCTTGATGTCTGCTATCTATCTGATTGTATTTCTGAGATAAAAACATGGATGAATAATAAATTCCTCTGCTTTACTTTTTTAAATTAGCATTCGCTTGAAGTTTATTTTATTCATTGTGTTGTGTGTTGCTTATTTTGTGTACAGCACTTTGAGAAGCTGCTTTAAAGGTGCTTCATAAAATAGTTTATTAATATTATATTTATTCTTTCCTTATCCACTCTCTCCATACACCAATGCTCACAAACTTCAACCTTCTCAGATTCAGTTCCGGGTGATAGAACAGTTTACTTTTCGAAACCTTCCTTTTCACCCCTTGTTTGCATTGGCTTGGCGCATCTGAATCTCATTGGCTTCAAAGTCAGTTGCAGAACAAGGCATAACAATCAGTTACAATACGAGCCAGAACCATCAGAGACGCAGGGCAATCTGATTTCACAACATATGGCATCACCTGTTCTCAAGCATATCGCTCATCCCAGCTTATCCCATTCAAACATCTGTGGCCAATTTATCATTCTCACATTAAACAGAGGATTTTTCAGATGCCTGACTGAATCTTCTCTCAAGCCCATAATGCACTAAATCCTGCTATATCACTCACAGCATATTTCAGCATGTCATAAAGAGAAATGTAATGTTACACCCTATTTTTGACCCAGATTATGGAGGATGGGTTGGTTGATTATTAATTAAATGTTTATTTGATTTTCTCAGAGCTTTGAACCTGTGGATCAGATTTTATATGAGTTCAAACGTAGGGGAAATTGGTACAAGTTGTTACACAGGGAAGTTGGAAATTGTTACAAGATCTCAGTGTATATACAATAAAACCATGCATATATTCAAAAATGTTAGTTTCATATTTTTGTACATTACACTAACATTCAAAAATGTGGGGTCAATAAGATTAAGATAATAATAATATGCTTCTTATTAAATATGTTTATAATATTCTAAATAATAGTTCTGTAATGTTCTATTTCAAATAGACCATTCATTTGAATTTTCTCAAAAATTCAAAAAAAATAAAATTATCACTATTTCCAAAAAACTGTTTTCAGCATTGATAATAAGAAAAGTTTTGATCAGCATATTAGAATGATTTTTGAAGGATCATGTGAGACTGAAGACTGGAGTAATGATGCTGAAAACTCAGCTTTACCATAACAGAAATAAATTACATTTTTATATTTTAATATATTTTCAAGAGTTATTTTAAATTGAAATTTATATTTTACATTATTACTGTTTTTATTGAATGTTTAATCAAATAAATGCAGCCTTGGTGAGTTTAAAAGACTTCTTAAAAACAATAAAAATCATGCTGCACTTTTCTGATGTTTCATGAATTGTTTACTGTTTGAATTTTGATGAAAAGCCATTGAGACACTTACATATGTTGGAGGTAATAAACTACTCAATGAACTGTATATTTTTTCCTGGGCAATAACAGTAGAAATATTCAATAGTTAACACTTCAATGTATGTGCAAAATTATTTACTATTTATTTTTTTTAATTATTTTACTAAACCTTCCTAAAGAAATATTCACTCGAGTAAGAAGTGTGACAACTAGCCTTGGTCTCCTCTGTATTAAAATAAAAATGCCCACACACAATTTAACACTCAGCTCAACTGAGCCGTGCATCACGCAAAAAAATAAATAAAAGCTGAAGTAATAATTGCTCATGTGTGTCATTTGAAAAACATAGCAGGCCAGATGAAGGGTTTCATTTACGTAAGACCTCCGCCTTTTATGGCTTGTATCAGCATCACCTGGGGCATTGGGTGATGTCATCAGGCCTTTTTCTGAGTGACTCTTTAAGGGATTAGTTAGAATAATAAATGCAAGTGCATGTTATGGGTTCAGGTTACTGGGTTGTTTCCTCATGTTGGGTCTGGACAGGAACAAGGCCAGAACAGGAAACCATGATTAGTGTTTTTGTCAAATATTGTACACTCACTCTGACCTTGCACTGAAAATTAGTATTTAGTGATAGAATGTGTGAATTTTAAAAAGCTAAAATTGATGCAATAATAATTAATTTTTCAGTATTGGGGTGCAATAAAACACTATACTATTTATTTTTAGAGATTCAATGTCGTTTTTATTTTTAAAAAGCTGTCCAGAAACACAAATTAATTTACAGCATGAGTGAAATAATGCTTTTTATTAGAAATTTGTGGTGCCCAAGAGAATAAAAGAATGATTCCAGCAAATGATTTTAGTTTTATGGCAGAGCACATGCCCTTGGGAACTGCTGTTGTTGACAACAGCCTTTTCATAAGTATTTTCTCAAAGATTGGAGCAATGAGACGTTTTGATATGATTCCGATTACTCATGGCTTCCAGGCAACTGGAATCTCCTTCATCTAGAGAGAGCAAGAAGCAGTGAAAATATCTCAACAGTCCACTGCTTTCCAAACAAATGAAAGTACATTTCTGCAGAAGAATAACACATTCCAGCAGGGCTGCTGATAGCAACACATTCAGTTTTTCTTGTCTGTTATATTAAAGACAATGAGTCCAAAGCTACATCAATATTCATATCTGCATCTATGATTGTATTCTATAATGTTTCAGCTCTTTCCAGTTCTCACAAGATTTTAGTTTTCAGTTATTTTGCATTTAACTTGGTTTCAGACATGTGTTTAAAAACACATCAAGCTGGGCTTACTGGCTAATTGTATTAATTTTTTTTGCAAAACTTCAAAAACATGCCTATACACACAATTCACTGCAGTTTCCAGCTGAAATGAACACACTAGTGGCAGTAAAATGCCAATGACATGTATTACACAAATAATGATTACAATGGCAGTTTATTGATTAATAAGGACTTATTCCACGCTGTTCCTTGCACAATACTGTGTTATGACCTCAAAAAACGTTTGCCATAATGTATGATTTGTAATACATTTTGATGTTTTCATCACATAACCAGCTCCATATTTATGGCTTTTCTGATGCAGTAAACTTGCTCGGTAGCTCACCTGGTAAAGCATTGCACTTTAAATGTGGAGCACTCAGGTACGAGTGAAACACAAGTCACTATAAAAGAGCTCAAAGACTTGTAGAAACTAGCTCAAAGGACATGGTTGTTTCAGCAAATGCTTTTACAGTGTCTCATGCAAGACACAGAGTTCTAAAAATGCAACACTCAAGTTAAAATAAGTTCAACTTTAAAAAAAACGAGGTCTCGAGACCTTTTTTTTTGTTGCCATTCCAGTGCCCGCATCTCAGGTTTTTCAAAGCAAAAATGTGTTCTGTATGAATGGCCCTAAAGAGTGGATTAAATAGCATAATTTGGTAAGAAAAGTTCATAATGAAATATCTGATTTTGACAAATCAAAGCACACTTGTTGAGACCTCTTCTGATACGCTAGAGGAGACTTTATACTTTAGACACAGAGTCAACTATAGTCAATGTATCCTTAAAAGTGATGTTTTTAAAATATAAAATACTTCATTATTTAACATGCAGAGACAACTGTAAGTAAACCATTTGCAGTGTAAACATTGGGCCCTATCATACACCCAGTGCAATGCCGCATGCGCCAGGCACGATGCAAGTGTTTTTTGCTAGTTTCAGCCAGACGCAGTTATCATTTTCACGTCCTGCGCCATGTTGTTTAAATAGCAAATGC
>NW_015505680.1:6840-8059 GCF_001515645.1 Sinocyclocheilus grahami
TTTCCAAACAAATGAAAGTACATTTCTGCAGAAGAATAACACATTTCAGCAGGGCTGCTGATAGCAACACATTCTGTTTTTCTTGTCTGTTATATTAAAGACAATCAGTCCAAAGCTACATCAATATTCATATCTGCATCTATGATTGTATTCTATAATGTTTCAGCTCTTTCCAGTTCTCACAAGATTTTTGTTTTCAGTTATTTTGCATTTAACTTGGTTTCAGACATGTGTTTAAAAACACATCAAGCTGGGCTTACTGGCAAATTGTATTATTTTTTTTTGCAAAACTTCAAAAACATGCCTATACACACAATTCACTGCAGTTTCCAGCTGAAATGAACACACTAGTGGCAGTAAAATGCCAATGACATGTATTACACAAATAATGATTACAATGGCAGTTTATTGATTAATAAGGACTTATTCCACGCTGTTCCTTGCACAATACTGTGTTATGACCTCAAAAAACGTTTGCCATAATGTATGATTTGTAATACATTTTGATGTTTTCATCACATAACCAGCTCCATATTTATGGCTTTTCTGATGCAGTAAACTTGCTCGGTAGCTCACCTGGTAAAGCATTGCACTTTAAATGTGGAGCACTCAGGTACGAGTGAAACACAAGTCACTATAAAAGAGCTCAAAGACTTGTAGAAACTAGCTCAAAGGACATGGTTGTTTCAGCAAATGCTTTTACAGTGTCTCATGCAAGACACAGAGTTCTAAAAATGCAACACTCAAGTTAAAATAAGTTCAACTTTTAAAAAAACGAGGTCTCGAGACCTTTTTTTTTTGCCATTCCAGTGCCCGCATCTCAGGTATTTCAAAGCAAAAATGTGTTCTGTATGAATGGCCCTAAAGAGTTGATTAAATAGCATAATTTGGTAAGAAAAGTTCATAATGAAATATCTGATTTTGACAAATCAAAGCACACTTGTTGAGACCTCTTCTGATACGCTAGAGGAGACTTTATACTTTAGACACAGAGTCAACTATAGTCAATGTATCCTTAAAAGTGATGTTTTCAAAATATAAAATACTTCATTATTTAACATGCAGAGACAACTGTAAGTAAACCATTTGCAGTGTAAACATTGGGCCCTATCATACACCCAGTGCAATGCGGCTCCAGGCACGATGCAAGTGTTTTTGCTAGTTTCAGCCAGATTTATCATTTTCACGTCCTGCGCCATGTTGTTTAAATAGCAAATGC
>NW_015505680.1:8903-10390 GCF_001515645.1 Sinocyclocheilus grahami
GCAAAGGAGAAGTGCTCACTAACACCGATTTAGACAGATTTGTGACCAATATTTGAGAGAAATAGGCATTTTGTGTACATAGAAAAGTCTTAGATCTTTGAGTTCAGCTCATGAAAAATTGGGGCAAAAACAAAAGTGTTGTGTTTATAATTTTGTTCAGTGTATTTTGAGGTAACTGGAATAGACTGCACCTTTGACCAACTGAAACCTGGTCTAAAGTCAATGGCGCATTTAAAAATGTTTTTTGTTAATTAAAGAGCGCGTTGGTATATGCACCATAATAATAAAGATTATTATTGTGCCACGTACATGGTCTGCTCGCGCTTTAACCTCGCGCACGAGCAGAAACTTTCCTCTCTAGAGAAGCGTTCAGTCTTTGCTCTTGCAAATTCCACCATGTAAATAGCGAATCCGCCATGGCGCGAGCGCAACTGGCCTTTAAAGGGAATGGGAGATGAGACTCTGATTAGTTTATTGCACGTTATGCCCAAAACACACCCAGCACTCAATAAGAGAATAGGTACAACCCTTTTGGACCATGCACCCGGCACGCCAACAGTTTTTCCCGCCGTTAAACTAGCAAAAGTGGATTCGGACACGCCCTAAGTGCACTTGCGCCTGCGCTTTAGACCATGTGCTTAGACCATTAAAATATGGCCCTTTGTCTCTGTGGTGCTATCAACATCGTTTGTTTGAGGATCCCAACTAGCTCAACCCAGTTGAGGTGGGGCTATCTGTTTGACTGACCAATGACAGCCTGTAGAAGTGTTCAGGGAAGCCTGTTTGAAATTGTCATTATTTTCACATTGAATCGCATTTGGTGACACTACAGCGGCACTGAAATTACACACTTCATCTTGGATCCACGTTTCATCCACATTGCTTATTGTATTAGCAACTCTGGGACATTGATTAAAATATATTACCTCTTTACCTTGTGTTTATCGTGCTTGTTTGACCCCGTCACTCCCAACATGCTGAACGAGATACTTTCACAGCTGAGTGACTTGAATCACAAGGTTTATTTACAGCATTATGTTGTCTTCAATGGTGCTGAACTCAGTCTGGACAGCACACAAGAGTTGATTATTCTGGCGTTTGACAGCATGCTTTGTGTTTGTGTGGATGGATGGGTGATTGAGCGTGTGTTTGTGTGTGTGTTTTTTTTCTTGTCTGTCTGTGTATTTTTCTTGTCCGTTTTCATCACCATTGTGTTAAACCGAGCAGCTGAGTAACCCTGTCGCCACATTTTGTTGCATATTTTTGTCTTTCAAGCACCATTGCCCACACGGCCAAATCAATAAAAAGTGTTTTTGAAATTTTTTTGCATCATTAAATTTTATGTGTTCTGTCTTTTGTGTTTCACCTCTAGTGTGCCATCTCTCAATGTGTCTGGAAGTAATCTGTTCTGCTTGTGTTTGTAGGTTTGTTGCTCTTTACAGTACATGGCAAATGTGGAATTTTTCTTTGGAAAGTACCAATTAGAG
>NW_015505680.1:10874-14155 GCF_001515645.1 Sinocyclocheilus grahami
TTTTTTTTTTTAAGTATGATAAAGTGTACTTTTTCACCAGAGTTGTCACATAGTTACAAATACATTATAGCCCACAAAATAAATAAGTAACTATTTTTAACAATTACATAACAATTTTTGACCATCTGACCTCTGTATAAAAATACATATCACCACATACTTACCATGGGAAAAGATTTCTATTGCTTTCTATCATAGGTTTATTAAGTGGTGTAATGCTGCTTTGTGGCAAATGTGCCCCTTGTGGTTCAGAATATAAGATGTATGTCCTTGGATTCCTGTACTTGACCCTTCTTGTCATTTCAGTTTCCTCTCAGTTTGAGACTTTGAACGCAGTAGGTTAGCCGTTGTGACAGTAGTTTACATCACAGTCTGAAAATGTGGAGCTTTTTCTGTCACAACACGGGTCATTATTCTCTCTCTCTACTCTCTTCCCATGGATGACATTTACTCTAAATGAAGACAAACTACATTAATTCAGCTTCCTGTTGCAGCTGAAACTCTCAGCACTGTGGTTGATGAGCGTTACACCAAGGCCCACTCAAATACAGTGCACTTTATGACCAATCAAGCTACGAGTCCATGAAGACATCTCTTCATAAACGACATGCCTTGGGTCAGTCGTATTTCTCGTCAGGGTCAGAGTAAGGAACAGTTTCTTCATCAATATTTCTGCTTTTTATTTCAGGCAGTGATGTATGACAGTATTCAAAGATTTATCCGAACATAAATCTCTCATTTGTCATCATGAGTGGGACCTCTGAATTCTTCTGATTCTTCACATTGGACTCCATAAAGACTGCATTGTGTTTTTTTTACAATGACTTCCTACTGTGTGTGTGTGTGTGTGAGTCACGAGGGCTACTTCTTTGCTGATTAGGGCTGTTCATACAGTACCCCTCACATCCTGTTAGCAAATGCTTGCACACACGAAGGGACACACCGAATACTTGCCATCTATTACTGAAAGAGTCTAGTCTCACTGACATCTTTTTAAGCATAGATTTCAGTCAGTGTTGCGGAATCTATTTTGAAACTGTCTTGAGTTAGACTAAGTCATGTTTTTCAAAAAAAAAAAAATAACTTCACGACATTACATATGAGAAAGAGAATCATTTAGTACGAACCACGAACGAATTCACTAGAAAGATTCAGATTTTTTTCCCAGTGCTCTGAGAGAGAGAGAGTTGTTTAGGGCATTACTATGAGGACTGTTTAGACAAAACTGATTCACAATAATGATAATGATTTCCCAGTGCCCCAAGAGAAAGAATAGTCTAGGATGAATCGACTGACTGGAATGATTTGGATTACCAGCGTTTCATATGTGATATAGAATTGTTTTGGACAAAACGATTAATTAGAATGATTCAGACTTCAGTGCAACAAATGAGAGAGATGAATGTTTAGAACAAACCGGTTCATGAGAATCATTATAGGTTTTCCAATACCCTGAGAGAGAATTGTTTAGGATGAATTGACTCACTAGAATGATTCAGATTTTCCAAAGCTACATATAAAAGAAAGAATTATTTAGAACGAATCAATTCACTAGAATGATTCTGACTTTTGCCAAATGCGATTCCTAAACTACTCTCAGGCTACTAGAAATGTAAAGTTTGAGTTTGTTGCTCCCCAACACAGCTTTTAATTAACTAATATAGCCTGTTGCAGACTTCACATTTTTTCTTGTTTTGATGGGTTTCCACAGATGAATCAAGCAAACAAGTTCTTAGTATTGTAATGCATAAAATATGATTTGAATCGCAGCCAGACAATTGCAAACTCAATTGCCAAATCAACACTTATTTGCTAAATGCCTTGCGTAAGTGAAGGACTTCTGGGGGCTTCTTGCAGTGTTATTGTCATAATGAGTTTCAGTCCCCTTGTGGTCAGGCTTCAGATTTAGTTTTGTACTCCTTAACTGCATTCAGAGAGCACTGAATTAAGGACTGCTGTGGAAATTAACCGCAATGAGCTCCAACGAAATCAACAAAATCCAGTTATGCCTGCAGTGGAGGACAAAGCCTCTGATGGGCAGGAATGGAAATCCCCTTTTTGAGTGAGCGGTCATGTACAAAATTCAACTTGAACAACTGGGAGAATTGTAAATCTAGAACATGGAGACCCTGTGTGTGTTCGGTGGCTTCAAAATCTGTGTTTTTGAAGGAATAGATGACTCAAATTCCCAGCTTTGTAATTTGGATTAGGGTGTGTGTTGGAAAGGTTGACTAGACTCTCCCGACACTCGATTTGTAGGCAAGCCAAGAGGACCTTTAGGGGGTCTGGGACATTGGAGCTGCACAACACTAACCCACTACGGCTCATTTGTCTTCTCAGTTTAATCATATTAATGACATCTTGCACCAAATACGACAACCTGCAGCTTTTATTAGGGTCACGAGTGAGGTCTTGATGTCTTAATGCCCATGTTAACAAAGAAACGCAAGTATCCACGTGTGGCTTGCACATAAAACAAATCCTTATCCCGCTGTGCAGTTGAGCTGTAGTCTAACAGATAGATGTGGTTTATTTGTGCATCATTGATGAAGTACTGATGTTGGCTTGGAATTCTGCTGTGCAAGACTTCGGCTCATGATTAAGTGTCTTGTGGGTTAATTCAGATGCAAACCCTCCACACATTAAAGCCGAACCTCCGCCCTGTTCCTCCAACAATATACTATACCTCTCCTGAGTTCATCCACACACCCTGTCGTGTCAGTCAATCATCACCACACCCAGACCTCCCAAAATGCAACAATGACCTCATGAAAACATTTTATCTGGGTTTCCTCTTTCCTGCTTAGACAGAATGAATGTAACCTCAGACCTGAAAGACCAGAAATCTGCATGCCATTTGCGCATAAACAGCCACTGATTTGCTTACAGGAAAAAGTGTCATTAATGGATTTGAGCATGTAACTAAATGGTTACTAGGGTGTTCTGTGTATAGTTTCTAGTGTTTCAGCTGTTTTTGTCCATATACTGAAAGTCAATGGGGTTCAAAACAACACTGGAACCCATAGATTTTCATTGTGGATAAGACATTTCTCAAAAACATTTTCTTTTGTGTTCCACAGAAGAAAGGAAGTCATATACGTTTGGAACGTGAGGGTGAGTAAATGATGAGAATTATCAATGATGGGTCAACTATTCTTGGTATGATCCATAGCAACCTTGTGAAAAAGAAGTGCACTTAAATGTGAACTAGTAGTGTACTTCAAACCTTGAAGGGTTCATAGGATGCAACATGCACTTTTACAAGTTGTTTGAACTGAAAT
>NW_015505680.1:14753-46797 GCF_001515645.1 Sinocyclocheilus grahami
AACTTCTGGAAAATGGGCATCATATGACCCCTTTAAAAGTATATTCTTAAAAAGCTATGCTGGCAAATTATATTATATGAAGTAAAAGGCCACTTAAGTGTACACTTATGACTGTGTTTTAAAGTACACTTTGTATTGGTCAAATTAATAATTTTGCTTAAAAGTACAATAATAAATAGATAATGAGACAATAGATGTAATTATGAAATTGCATATACAAATTAAGTCCTAATTGAGGGTCAAAAAAGCGCTGCAAAGCGCATTCAATATAATTTTAAACTTTAATACATATTTATTTAATTGCAATTAACATGCAATTAATTTCTGAAAATAATAAATTTAGTTTGCACTTAAGCATATTCTTTTGAAGGATATTATATAAGTTCTATATTAAAGTATACTTCCTTTCACAAGGCTAAAAGTGCTAATAATAAAACATTAAATCTAAATTTACTGTACACTCTGATCTTTATTTCCCACTATGTAAAATGTGTCTTCAATCATATATTGCAACATTTTAAAAATGTCAGACATCTGGAGATGGGGAGTTGTATGTCAAGAGACAATGATTTATTGTATCTGAACCATTTATGGTTGTATACTGTATTGTATAGCACATAGTGAGGTACAGAATGTAAAACATTACATTGTGTATCAATAAATTCATACACAGCAAATGATTTTAGAGTAAGTTTATTTGAACTATTGTACACAAAATGTGAAATTTTACACATAAATGCAACATATAAAACATTGTGACTCATCCAGGAGTAATCATAAGTAAACATTTATGTTTAATGACTACGATATTAAATATCTGGGGATGATAAATCTGAGGTTTAATAACAGGAATATTGTAACACAACTTATTCTTGGAAATATTTACAATGAGAATGTAATATTTTACAAAATGAATATCTAAAATAATGAAATTTACATAACATTAAAAATCCCGTTGCCCAAAATTGATATTTTGTTTCTTTTAAATTATATTACTACACATTTTGCAAATTTTGAATGTAAGAATAAACATTACTGCAAAAAGCTGTGTAAAAACATTACGGTTACACTTTATGTGTTTTTCAAGATCCTTAACTGTACCATTTTTTAAATGTTGGGGCCTGATTATTAACTACATGAAAATTAGACATGCTCTTTTTTTTGTATTTTATTTATTTATTTGATGTTTTTCTGTATTCCTTCAAGATGTAATCATTGTGATCGGATTGATCTTTTACATTGCATGCATCAGAGATATTTATCCCTAACAATTATTAATACTTTTTTAATACTACAGTTTACTTGCTGTATATTTTTGTATATCTGTCTGTACCGTACTGTTGCTGTTGTTGTTGTTCTTTTTTAGACCACACTTTTTGATCTAATTTGTTGTATAAGAAAACTAAATAAAGTAAAAAAAAAAAAGGCCTCAAATTGGGAAAAAAATTAGACATGCATCACCTTAAAGTCCAATAACACTATTGTTGAGGGTAAAAATATATTCCCAAATCATGTGGACTCATTTTTATGGAAGCTTATTTCTGCCACGTAATAAAAATATAAAAAAGATAATTGCAACCTTTTATATCACAACTTTTTTTGGGAATTCTGAGTTTCATTCTTGCAATTTTGACTTTTTCTTGGACTTCTGAGTTTACATCTCACAATTCTGTCTTTTCCCATAGAATTTGGAATTAGCATCTATAATTTTTTAGACACCTGACCGCACACACATGCACAATTCTGAGGAAAAAAAGTCAGAATTGTGAGATAAAACATCACAATAACCTTTATATTTTTATTCTGCTTCCATAGAGTTTAAACTTTATCTCAATCACCATACCAATAAAGAAAGCAATGTGCTCCCATAAATGGTGTATTTTCCTATGCACCAGACCAAATTAAAGAAGATGCCCACCGCGTCAGATTCTAGACAAAACTTCACTGGCCCACAAAGTGAATATTGTAGGTCATCTGATGGCCATTGTCCCAGGCATACAGCACCTTATCTTTGGGATTGTAGTCCACTTGGGTCACAAAGGCGTACTCATTAGTGAACGGCAAACGTGGAGCGGCCTCCGTGTTCGTGTGCGTATCGTAAGCATACAAAATCTCACCCTCTTTCTGGTTGTACACGTCAATTGCATACAGCACGCCGCACACGATGAAGCAGTTTCCGTACGAGCTGCGCTTCAGCCCAGTCCTCCATGTCGTCTCCTTCTTCATGGACAGGTCGCTTGGGTCCAGCTTGCTGATGACGATGACCTCGTGTTGCGAGTAGTCGTAATCCAGCGCTGGGTAGATCACCCAGAGGCCGCTCTCATCTACGGCAAAATCGATGTCTGAATGTCCTCGCCATTTCCAGGGTGTGGTGTCCTCATAGACAGCATCATGAAGCTGAGTCCAAGCTGCCACGAAGCGCATGCGCAAGTCATATTTGATGATGTTTTTGGTGAAGGCTCTGTTGTAATAGAAGGCACCATTGTAGACCACATGGCCGGTTCCTATCCAGTTGTAGGGAAGCTTGTAGAGGTTACTCCAGCGACCTATCATTGAAGAAGATATTCAAAAGATCTTGATTATGATTCAGTTTGTTATACTTTATTAGCTACACAGGCCATCATGGAGAAACATTCTCAACTCCATAGTAGGGGAAATTTACCAAGAATAGCGTTTTTTATTTGCTATCTGCATTGTTTTAACACCTGATTCACTAAAGACATAATTATGCTAATTATTAATCAAATTTGCTCTGAATGCCATTTTCGCAGTGCAATTCTCCATATTGCAGGTTCATTTCGAATGCTGAGCTTGATTATAGCACTCGGATTATAGCAGTCTTCTCCATGATTTAATCTTCATTTGAATAAAATTAATACAAATAAATACAATTATTATAATAAATAAAAAATAAAATACAATTTAAATTTCATCTTAAAATCTATATTTTATATAGGTACATTAAAAACATTAAACATTATACATACTCATGATACAGTGATTTTTCAGTGCCTTTAGAGCCTTGAACTGGTTTGTGCATGGTTAGTAAACAAGAACCATAAAAATGGCAGAAATCTTTAGTAAATTTGCCCCTCTTTGTTTACCTTGTTTGAAATTCTCCAGGTTGCGGAACTCCACCAGGTTATTGCCGTAGTAGTAGTTTGTAACGTAGATTTTGTTGTCTTTGGCCACTGGGTCCTTCATCCAGGCTCCTTCGTTCCGTCCATAGCTGTGATGCTTCTCTGGCATCTCCACTGACGCCAATGTGCCCTCACAGTCTAAAGATTTACCTATTCAAAGAAATAAATATAGATCTCCATATATTTCCACACGTATACCATAAATAAAATATGGGGGGGAAAAAATAAAAAGTTTGAATAGATAAATACATACATAAAAATACCTTTTAAATGTTTGGATCAGTAAGACTTTTTAATGTTTTTGAAAGAAGACTCTAATGTTCACCAATGCTGCATTTATCTGATCAAAAACACAGCAAAACTTTTATTACAATTTAAAATAACTGTTTTTTATTTTAATATATTGTAATTTATTTCTGTGATGCAAAGCTGATTTTTTTTTGCACCCACGTAGAAATCATGCCAATATGCTGGTTTTGTGTTCAAGAAAGATTTATATATATATATATGAATAAATTGTACCTCCTTTGGACAAGTGTGTCTTACCTCCACTGTCCACTGCTTTCTCTGGTGCTGGTGTAAACAGGGTTGAATTCATGATAGGCACTTCACTGGTGGTTGCTAGTGTGGTGCTTGTTGTTGTCACAGCAACAAGCGTAGTGGTTGTTATTGGCGGCACAGTCGACATTATTTCAGACTCTTCCAAAACTAGCTTGGAGCCCCTTTTGTCCTCGGTTAGGTGGCCAGCGTGGGTTTTGGCTGAGTTTTCTGAAAAGAGCATAAGGAGAAAGCCAGGGAGGGTTTGAAAGGCAAATTACAACTCTTGGCTTGAAGTTTTACCGCGAGCATTTCAGATTCCTCACATCAAAAGTATTATTAATGAGATGTTGCACTCGAAGAAACTTCCTGCATTGTAACCCAGTCTCTGCCTGCAACGCTTGGATTCGACATTCCTTCACTGAGCCCATTTCATCTCATGCCATGTACAACAGATCTCCGTAAGACAATGTCAGCGGAGAGACCCTAATCTGAGCCTCCTCTTCCTGCACTGTGGGAGCGTCTGGAACATTAAACACGTGGACATGAGCACAGGACATAAGTACATCAGATATTCATACACACTCCATCACTGCTATCTGTCTTTCAAGGACACAGGGCCAGTACTGTAATAGTTTTGGACACCTCTGCAAAATTGTGATTATTTTCTCTTCCCTGCATGTCACTGTTTTATATTTGGCTCTGGAAAGCAATGGAAATGATTTCATCCCAGAGGAAAGTTCTTGCTGATACTGCTGATAAAATAAAGAAATACAGAATAGCATTTCACTAAAATAACTCAAGTTTCTTACTGCCTCTCAAGAGATGCATATATAACCGGAAAGGAAGTTATAGATCCACTTTACTGATTTCAGGTCCAGATTGATGAGAAGAAAATGTGAGTGGTGATTTCCAAAAATTGCTGCCACAATGATACATGTTGCTAAAGGCCGGAATACACTACACAACTTTTGTGCCAATATTTGCTCAATTTACAGTCTGGAGAAGTTGACGCTAGTTGCCGAAAGTCAAGAGCCAGTCTGCAGAGTGGAGTTGACAGATTCCATTGAAAATTGCATAGTGCATGATGGTCACAGATTCTGATTTTTTATCTTCAGACTTTGATCTATTCCAGTCGGAGGAGATCAAACATGGTTGATATTTTGATCTGATTTTAGAACACATATTGTCACATGTCTCCTAGCAACAAGGCACGTGTTTCAGCGTGAGTTTGTTGTGAACGGAATGACTTAAAAGTCTGGTAGTGTGTGATCCTCAGTCGTTTAGTGTGTGTGATGTCCAGTTTTCCTCTGTGACTGTTAACAAAGTCTGCAAGTTTATGATCCCTAGCATTTTAAAATCTTGTCAGATTTTAAAAGTTGTATAGTGCATTCCAGCCTTAAGGTGTTTTGTGTGGTTACTAGGGAGGTTTCTAGGGTGTTCTAGGGCCAGTTGCATAAATCAGTTAACCAAGAGGCAATCAGTCTTATATTTGTTTATTCAATTTGGACTAATCTACGTTTTTTTAAAGTGGTCCTATTATGCTCTTTTACAAAGTCTTTATTTTGTTTTGGGGGTGTACTAGAACAGGCTCTCATACTAGGTTTTTTCGAAAAACACATTATTTTTCACATATTTTACATTATTACAACACCTCCCTCCCCAGTCTGGCATTACCGGCTCAAACAGTTCCTGTATCAAATGAAGGCCCGCCTTCTGAAATACGAAATGTGCTGTGATTGGTTAGCTGGGCCAGTGTGTGCTGTGATTGGCAGCACTCGGCGCCTGGTTGGGAAATGTCATGCCCCTTACCATAGCCGCCTGCGAGCTTCAGTGTAAATATTGAGTCAAAATCAAATCAATTTGAGCGCGATTTAGTAACCACTCTAAGTTCGTCTGCCTTGGGAAAGCTAGCGTGTCTCCGACATAATGATAACACTCGTTGCCTTCTCTAGTGCAGCTCAACCAGGTCTCGTCCCATTCGTCGATATTTTGTGATATCACAAATCCTGAAAAATATGCGTTGTAGTCCAAACGAGTCGTTCGTTGTAGTTTTTGAAAAGTGATTTCTGTTAAATAAAATATCTCCTTTTGAAGTGGACTTTGAGCTTTGTAACTTTACCCTTTTGAAGGAGCTTTGTAACTTTGCAGATCTTTTTTATGCACAAACAGCAACATTACAGACTAAATAAAGTTGAAAAAGTGAAAAAGCATAATAGGAGCCCTTTAAGTGTATACTTCTGAAAGTGAGTTGTATCCCGGTTGGCTAGCTGATTGTGTTGTAATCATATAGTGTATGGAAATTTACTTTAATCTTACGTTTCTTGTTACGGTATTAAAAGGTAATGTAACTCGTTTTGGTTTATTTGGTTTGTGCTTAGGTTGGAAGCTGTAGGGAGAGGGTGCCATTTGATTTTGTACTCCTGTTTATCCCTGTTTTTGGTTAGTGAGGGAGTTGAGGAAAGCTTATGTTGTTGATTTCTTTTCCTTTACTCGCATAGGTTATTTAGTACTCCTCCTGTTAGTCAGCTGCTATTTTGGTTGTTGTTTTGGCCAGGCTCTCTCCTGAAGATATTTATTACTTCCACAAATCTGGCTTTCCTAAATAAAGTTTGCCAAACTAGGTGGTGTTGTTTGCATTTTTTCTGGAGCAGAGGACTGGAGTGATTCCTCCGCGTTTTATTAATTTCTTCCGTATAAGTTTTAGCTAACCTGTTACTCCCACTCCCCAACCCTAGACTGGGGATGGGATCATAACAATGTTCAAGAATATAGAAGTGTTTCACCCATTTTATCACCCACAGTAAAACCAATTGCTTTTGGCTCTGGTAGAGCTACACTGAGGTGGTTTTCAGAAGAAATTAACTGAACACAGATGTGATATGCACGGTCGCCGTACCTCTCTCTCCTCTCCCCGCTGAATGTGACTCAGAGTTGTCTGTCTTGGAGGCTTTGTAGTATGTGATCCCCCTGATGACTCCCGTCTGGTGCACTAAGGTCTTGGTTTTGCTGGTGGGGTCTGGCTTCACTGGTTTTGATGCTTTGGCAGGAGCCTCTTTCTTGGGCTTGACAGGTTTCTCTTTAGGCTGTTTGGGTGGAGGTTTGACAGCTGGGGGTTTCTTGTTGGGTGATTTTATGACCTCCTTGGACTTTTTACTCTCTGTGCCCTGGAACCATACAGTTTTAAATTACAAGGCTGATCTTGTGCTTTTGTGTGTGTGTCATAGTGTTGGAGAAAGTGTGTGTTACCTGTGCTTTACTGTCCGAGGCTGCGTCTTTCTGCAACAGCTGTAGTCCCAGGCTGGAGATCTCTTTCTTGATGCTTACCATGATGTCAGAGTAGTTCTCGTAGCGCTTTAGCTGATCGGATAGATTTACTACGCTGTCCCTTACAAACTCATTCTCCCTGGTAAGGTTTGTCTTTATAGTCTATGAAGAGATTGTCAAAATAGTGTCATACTTCTGTCAGTTACTTGAAGCTTAATTGATGTTTCACATTCAAATCTGATCAGTCAGATGGTTACCTCTTCTAATGTGTTCATCTGAGCCACAACCTTGTTCATATAGGCATGGACCTTCATCAGATCCATACTGTACAACGTTCCTTCCAGCAGATCCACCATGGAATGGAGCTGAACACAAACAAAGAATAATAAAAATGATTCTTTGAGCCAATGTGATATTCGATATGAAAACACACTGTGCATTTATGCTTCAAGTAATATTAATTGGGATGGCTTGGATATTGCAACCAAATTTAGCTTTGGATAAACGGATTGGACTATCTTCTTCCTATCAGTGTGTATAGGATGATCACTAGATATTCTGGTCCGGCCATGCTGGTTTCATCTGGCCAGAGGAGAACTGGCCCCCTGACTGAGCCTAATTTCTCCCAGGGTTTTTTTTCTCCATTTCTGTCATGGATGGAGTTTTGATTCCTTGCCACTGTTGCCTATGGCTTGCTTAGTTGGGGATACTTAATTTCTGGCAATATTGTTGACTTGATTGTACAGACACTATTTGAAGAGAACTGAAATCACAGAATCAACAATGAACGGACTTTAACTGAAAAAAATGACTGTTTACTATTGTCCTACTCCATTATCGACACATTACTTTCCTGTTTAACACTGTAAAGCTGCTTTGACACAATCTATTGTATAAAGCACTATATACTGTATACTCTATAAAGCGCTTCACTTTTTCCACATTTTGTTATGTTACAGCCTTATTCCCAAATGGATTAAATTCATTATTTTCCTCAACATTATACAAACAATATCCCATAATGACAACTTGAAAGAAATTTGTTTGAAATCTTTGCAAATTAAAAAAAAAAAAAAAAAAAAATCACATGTACATACAGTAAGTGCCATGACACTCAAAATTGAGCTCAGGTGCATCCTGTTTCCACTGATCATCGTTGAGATGTTTCTACAATTTGATTGGTGTCCACCTGTGGTAAATTCAGTTGATTGGACATGATTTGGAAAGGCACACACCTGTCTATATAAAGTCCAACAGTTAACAGTGCATGTCAGAGCACAAACCAAGCCATGAAGTCCAAGGAATTGTCTGTAGACCTCCGAGACAGGATTGTATCGAGGCACAGTTCTGGAGAAGAGTACAGAAGAGTTTCTGCAACATTGACGGTCCCAATGAGCAAAGTGGCCTCCATCATCCATGAATGGAAGAAGTTGGGAAGTACCAGGATTCTTCCTAGAGCAGGCCGCTCGGCCAAGTTGAGCTCAGGTGCATCCTGTTTCCACTGATCATCGTTGAGATGTTTCTACAATTTGATTGGTGTCCACCTGTGGTAAATTCAGTTGATTGGACATGATTTGGAAAGGCACACACCTGTCTATATAAAGTCCAACAGTTAACAGTGCATGTCAGAGCACAAACCAAGCCATGAAGTCCAAGGAATTGTCTGTAGACCTCCGAGACAGGATTGTATCGAGGCACAGTTCTGGAGAAGAGTACAGAAGAGTTTCTGCAACATTGACGGTCCCAATGAGCAAAGTGGCCTCCATCATCCATGAATGGAAGAAGTTGGGAAGTACCAGGATTCTTCCTAGAGCAGGCCGCTCGGCCAAGCTTAGCAATCGGGGGAGAAGGGCCTTAGTTATGGAGGTGACCAAGAACCTGATGGTTACTCTGACAGAGCTCCAGCATTTCTCTGTGGGGAGAGGAGAACCTTCCAGAAGAACAACCATCTATGCAGCACTCCACCAATCAGGCCTGTATGGCAGAGTGGCCAGACGGAAGCCACTCCTCGGTAAAAGGCACCTCAAGGACTCTCAGACCATGAGAAACAAAATTCTCTGGTCTGATGAAACAAAGATTGAACTATTTGGCCTGAATGGGAAGCGTCATGTCTGGAGGAAACCAGGCACCGCTCATCATCTGGCCAATACCATCCCTACAGTGAAGCATGGTGGTGGCAGCATCATGCTGTGGGGATGTTTTTCAGCAGCAGGAACTGGGAGACTAGTCAGGATGGAGGGGAAAGTGAATGCAGCAATGTACAGAGACATCCTTGATGAAAACGTGCTCTGGACCTCAGACTTGGGCGAAGGGTCGTTGTCCTGTTGGAAGATGAACCTAAGCACACAGCCAAGATAACAAAGGAGTGGTTGTTTTGTATTTCTTCCATTTCCGAATAATCGCACCAACAGTTGTCTCCTTCTCACCAAGCTTCTTGCTGATGGTCTTGTAGCCCATTCCAGCCTTGTGCAGATCTACGATCTTGTCTCTGACATCCTTTGACAGCTCTTTGGTCTTGCCCATGGTGGTGGGAGAGGTTGGAATGGAAGATACAGATTGTGTGGACAGGTGTATTATACACCTAACGAGCTGACATTAGGAGTAACTTCTTAAAGTGGCAGGACTAATCTGTGTTCCACATGGGCACATAGCCAATCTGTGGGAGCCAGAATTCTTGCTGGTTGGTAGGGGATGGAGGGAAAGGTGAACGCAGCAAGACATTCTTGATGAAAACCTGCTCCAGAGCGCTCTGGATCTTAGACCTGTGCGAAGGGTCATTGTCCTGTTGGAAGATGAACCTAAGCACACAGCCAAGATAACAAAGGAGTGGCTACGGGACAACTCTGTGAATGGCCCAGACTTGAACCCGATTGAACATCTCTGGAGAGATCTGAAAATGGCTGTGCACCAACGCTCCCATCCAACCTGATGGAGCTTGAGAGGTACTGCAAAGAAGAATGGGAGCATCATACTCAAAGACTTGAGGCTGTAATTTGTGCCAAAGGTGCTTCACCAAAGTATTGAGCAAAGGCTTTGAATACTTATGTACATGTGAGAATTTTTTTTTTTTTCCATATTTTATTTTTAATACATTTGCAAAAATTTAAAACAAAATTCTTTCACGTTGTCATTATAGGGTATTGTTTGTAGAATTGAGGAAAATAATTAATTTAATCTATTTTGGAATAAGGCTGTAACAACAAAATGTGGGGAAAAAGTGAAGCATTGTGACGCACTATATAAAGGTGACTTGACTATTCTTTGATATCAAAATCTGCCATGTGTATGTTTCTGGTTAAGCTCAGTGGACAGCATCTGCTGCATGCTGCTGATTACCACAGAAAACAATTTAGACTCTTAATTTTGGAAAAATAAACAATTTTGTCCGTGTGTTTTTTTTGTTGTTGTTGTTGTTTTTTTTAGCTTTTGAGGGGCAAATGATTTTCTGTTGTAATCAACAGCATCTGCGGCATGCTTCCTATTGAGTGAAAGTAATTTTGACTTCCAGTAGAAAGGTTACCTTGCACTAATGCAACTTTTGATAAACACTGTACAAATTCAGGCCTGAACATCTTAAAACTGCCAAATTAAGGCTTGAACATCTTAAAAATGCAAAATGAAGGCCTGAACATCTTAAACATGTCCAAGTAGTCTAAACATATTTGAAAATGCCAATTTAAGATGGGGACATCCTTAAAAAATTTTTAATTTAGGCATGTACATCTTAACAAATGTCTAAGTATGACCTGGGCATTTTATAAAATTCCAATTTAAACCCTGAACATCTTTAAAAAGATGTCAAAATAAGCCCTTAACATCTCAGAAAATGTTAAAGGCCTCAACATCTTTAAAGGGGTCATATGATGTTGCTAAAAATAGCATTATTTTGTGTATTTGGTCTAATGAAATGTGTTTATGCAATTTAAGGTTAAAAAAACACATTATTTTCCACATACTGTACATTATTGTTTCTCCTCTATGCCCTGCCTTTCTGAAACTTTTTTACAAAGTTTTTACAAAGCTCATCGGTCTGAAAAGCGAGGTGTGCTCTGATTGGCCAGCTATCCAGTGCGCTGTGATTGGCCAAATACCTCACGCATGTGACGGAAACGCCCCTACCATACTGTGATGCTCTGTCCGGCCGGAGCGACGAGACAAAAACATTAAAACCCATTATAAACGAGGCATTTGTTGCATCCAGTGGGGCCATAATTATGGATTATAATGACTTGTACTGTCTTTTTCCGCGTTGCATCATGCTGCGTAAACATAAAACCATTTCTGCATTTGTGATCGGAGAAATTACAAACAACAAGTACTACTCTACACTGCTCAAAACTCGTGTTTGAATCGTCAGTGGCAAATCCTTTATATATGAAAACTTACTTACAGTCTGTGAGTCAGAACAGCCGGCATTGTAGTCTACTCTCCCAGGATCCGGTGGCGGCTCGTGGGTTTTAAAATAGAGGAGGCACACTAATTGTATTGGTCTGGGATCCCTGCCGATATTTATTATTATTATTTGCTTAACCACTTTAAAATGGCTTTTGGTTGCATTTAGACAGAAAACATAAAGAAAACGACATACATACAGCAAGATAATATAATTTCACTTGGCCTATCACTTGAAGCAAACATCCATCCCTTCTTAAAAGTCTGTGTTAAAAGGCAGCTGCCTTGTTGTGCCATTTAATTAAGCCGACTGCTGTAGCCTATATCCAGCTTAGGCTGTTTTCCCTAAATTTGTATGTATACTGTTTGAATGACAGCTTGGTAAATCTGTTGGCAATCAAATATTCAATATCGCTACTCATCATAAGTACTTGGTACATTATCAGCACAGCGGCAGACGTTCAAACTAATATCACGTAATTTACATCTCTGTGATGATTGGTTGATATCAGAAGGAAGGCTAGCCTCCCTTGCCAGGGTTCTTTTCTCAACACTCTTCAGCGCTGAAAGTGAACACTCTATGGTGATTGGCTCATTTTGTTTTACCAACGGAGGCACGAGAGCTCACCTCTCCCCCGGCCTCCCCCTACCCTTGTAATTACATCAGCAGATTCGGCACATTCGCCATAGAAAAGCGGCGCTTTCAGGTTATGGTATTACAACTGTGAAATTACAAACAAAAAATACACATTCTGAGACATGAACTGAAATGAATTGGGAATTTTATTAACATTAAATCGTCCTCCCATTTTCACCTCAAAATTATGGGGAAGCTGTGCCTCCCCTGACTCCCCCGATGAGCCACCACTGATAGGATCAGAAAACAGTCCTCAATAAAATGTGTTGCACACATCTGAATATTTGGGTTGAACTGTTCTGGAACAGTGTTTTAAAATAACTTAACCACTGATTTCTAATCGTGTCCTCTTTTTGAAGGCCAAACAAAGTAGTTTCGCTTTCACAACGAAACACACAGCGCCTTCATGACTTGTACTGTCTTGAAACAGCGGCAGCAACAATACTACAGCGAGAATAAAAGTTATGCCTTCTTTGCGTGAACATTTGGGCGGCCTTAGCGAATCTTCCCACATCGTAGAGGTTTGCACGGGCTTTAAAGTGAAGCCCGAACCCGGCCCGTACCTGAGATCCTCTGACCTGACCCGACCCGACCCGAGCGGCACAGTTAAATTTAGAGCCCGAACCCGACCCAAACCAAACCAGAAATCTTTTTTTTTCTCCACAATGAACAGCCAATTAAAAAAAATGCTGTATTTCACGATTGCATGCAACGGTCAGTAAGCAAATACATGTAAAGAAACATAATCATTAAGGCTCGGTCAGTTCACAAAGCAAAAGAAAAAACACTTACCAGTTATGAAAGTTTATGAACATCAGGTGCAGCGGTCACAAATTCTGCTTAGTTTTTGAATGGTTGTATACAACAAGACGATAATTCTTCCATCGTGCAAATTATGGTCATTTTCGTCAGTTAAGGCTCGTTAGCATTCGGCCTGCTTTAAATCAGACACAGAGATGCAATGCGGTAAGATCGCATTTATTTGAATTAATTAGGCTAATTATATAATTTATTTGAGTTAGAGAGAGAGAGAGAGAGAGAGAGAGAGAGAGAGATGAAAGTTGTGTTTGTGAATCTGCGTCTGCGCGTCTCTCTCTCTCCAAGCAATGAGGCTTAGTTCCTTCAAAAACAGTGACTTTACCCCCTCATTGCAGAGAAATATAACGTTGCGAGTCAGTAGCCTGTCGAAGTTATTTTACTAATAAAAGTTACCGTGCTGTGTTGTCGTGTGCAATAATGTGTGTGTGTGCGTCTATGAAAGCAGTGTAGCCTGCATATAGTTTTAGTTTAGCTATAAACCTGAGCCCGACACGAACCCCAAGCTATTCATTAAACATTTACCCGAACCCGACCCGAAACCCGAAAATATTTTGGGACCCGTAGCAGACCTCTACCACATTGTGACGTAGACATGTGGGGGCGTGTTAGAACGAGCCGTTTTAGGTAGGCGTGGTTGAGTCTTAACTTTTATAAAGAATATCTCTTTGGATTTGAGACTTTAGTCTTTGCAAATTTACAGATCTTCTTTATGCACCAAGAGCTTGTAACACTCCAAAGAGAAAGGAAAAATTTAAATCACATCATATGACCCCTTTAAAAAATTCCAAATGAACTCCTGAACATTTTTAAAAATGCCAAATTCAGGCCTGAATATCTTGAAAAAGTGTTAAAAGTAAATGCGCTGCACCGCAATAGCTTGAGGCTGCATATACTAACATGTCAAAGTGAACGATCCAAATCCATTTGTACTGTTCTTGGAAATAGCGCAAGTGCATGGAGTATATCAGATATAGAACAGGGCATCATTTTACTGTTCAGGGTTTTGCCAAGCTGCACTGTAGACAGTTTCACTGATTATAATGGGTTCTATCTGATTCTGTCGCCTATCCGCTTCCAGTGTAGACACAGTGTTAAACACATGCCAAATTAAGGCCTGAATATCTTAAATGTCAATAAAAAGTCTCAGTTTTTAACAATTTGTCAATAAAGGTAAGTTAACCTTCTTAAAATGTTGGCCAACCTCAATAAGTCAAAGTAAATATGTGAGCTGCTTTATTTTGAATTTATTTAAATAATTTACTGTTACTGAATTGTATCTACAGTTTAAAAATTTACTTTTTGGTCTACTACAACTAGTTGTATATACATGCTACAGATTGGTTGCGGTGGTACCGTCCAAAATCTCAATTTTAATGCTTTCTAAAAAGTAATAGGACCTCAATTATTGTTGTATTGGTGGAAAATGTCACAGGAGAATTCTTTTAAAGGAAAGCTTTTCTCCAAAGTCCAAAGTTCCTGACCTGAGGAAAACGCCAGTATTTACCTTGAGTAGTTCAGGAGCTTGTTTCCTGAGTTTTTCTGTTCTCCATTCATTCTCACATGGGTTGAGTGAGGAGGGAGGAGCTGTGCAGGAACATTTACAGTCGGAGCCTGAGCTGACCGTCTCCACAGTGTAAAAATCATCCACTCGCAAGCTTCCGTCACGGAGCCTGGTGCAAGCCTCAATGCTCAACGGCCGCATCACACACTTACAGCGGCAGTCTGAACCCTCAGATACCATCCTGACCGGCTCTGGCTCACCAAAAATCTGACAGAGACAGAGAATGTGAGAAGGTCAAAAGAATATATAAGAAAAAATATACAACATGTTTTCAAAAAACTTTTGTGGCATAGTGATGACATACAGTCATACATACACTATATACATACATACATAGTTCCGTCGTTAACAATAGAGTTCAGTGTGCTTGCGACCATAGTTAACACTACGGCTAACAATGCATTTGGGAAACGCAACCCTTCACACGAAGATCAAACTAAATCCTTCAAGTGCTAGGGGAATTGCATGTTGTGCAATTGGGAACAAAACAAGAGTTTAACCCTTTCATGCCTCTCTTAAATAATCAGTTTAAAGCCTTTCTGCACTTGAGTATTTGATCAAACAAAAAGCTGCTAATTTACATTGAAGAGCGTAACAGACTTTGCCTGTCGGCTTGAGCCCTGATGCTCTGGAAGTGATCAGCCGTTACACTCTGGCCTGGGAGGAACCCACTGCAGTGAAACTTTACTAGGCCCTATAACGTTTGTCCACAATTTGAACTCCCTACCATACTCTCACACACACATACTTTTACTTGATGGATCTGTTCCACTTTACATCAGTTTCAAATCTTATCTCTAGTTCCAAGTTACACACACAAAAATCTATCTAGTATCTGCATTTTATGAATCAAGACCACTACCTTTGGAGAAGACACAGTAAAAGACTCTTTTCTCTCTCTCATGCATGCATCTGTTGTCAGTTAGCGCTAGCTTTTACCATGGCACTGGCTTTGAAGACAGCTTGGGGCTTGAGATTCCCATAAATTCAGCCCAGCCATGGGACCTGAGTGGATTTGCACCTTCTCCCATAAACAACTTGTTTTTAAAACACATCCTGAAGCACCTCACAGTTTGACAGAACATCTGTCATTTCTCAATAACAGCCTTGCATGGCATCCAGTGAGTTACATGTGAATATCATTTACAGAGTATGTACTTGCGCCATAAAGGAATAATTGGACTGATATGAGGCTTCATAAAAGCCAGGTGTTGTTGAATATGGAGGTTGTCCATATATGGTGCCGTGCTCTTGAAGATGTCAGCCACATGTACTTCATAAAGCTGCTTTCGTAATACCTACCTGACTCTGACAGCACTAATCAGTTGAGCTTCATGAACAGTAGCAGTAAAAGCGAAAAGACTATGTGGAGCCATGGGGGCAGAATCCACAGAACGGACAAATGCGCAATGATGGCATATGATTGAGAAGGAAGTAGTAAATGATGCACAGATGTGCTGCTTTTTTCTTTTTTTTCTCAGACTGCCAAAACAACTTGCTGCTGTTGAGTATGTACTGAAGACAGGAGCTTAAGAACGATCTGAAAAGTTACAAAGCCTTATTTGCTTGGCTCGTGAATATGAATTAGCTGGCATAACGCTCTACTCTACCGATTGGCAGAAGCTGTGCTTTGTCTTAAAGGCACAGTCCACACAAATATGAATAATTCTGTCATTATTTACTCACACTCATGTTGTTGTAAAACTGCATGACTTTCTTTCTTCTGTGGAACAACAATGGAGATATTCAGAATGTTTCATCTGTTTTTGAAAGTCAATGGGGTTCAAAATTGGTTTGGAATGACATGAGGGTGAGTAAACGATGACAGATTTATAATTTTTGGGTGAACTATCCCTTTAAGACCACTACAATCTCAAGGATGGCTGGAGAGCCTCAGTTTTACTTTACTTTCTGGTTGGCATTAATACATATAGACAATATGACCCTGCATAAAAGTTGAAACTCTATGACCTACTGTATTTGATTGACATTTGGCTCTGCCTCCATCTAACAGTGGCCCTTTTGCTCTCTGACTGTTTGCCTAAAGAGCTCAGGCATGTCATCTTTCTGTACTGAGATTTAGAGGTCTCTATAAATGCCCAGTCATGGTACATATGGAACTGCTTACAGGCAGTGAAATATTTGATCATTTCAGAAATTCTTCATTGTAAGATCCGCTCCGTCTTTGAGACATCCATTTGTCTGATCTAGCAACTGCCACGTAGTCGGGTACAGCGGAGCTAAAGGCTCCCGGGTAAAAGGACCTTTTGGGTTTTTTCCACTCTCAAAACACTAAATAGCAAATAAAGACACCACAGTGCTTTCCTAAACACCTGTTTGTTGTTAAGTGCTGCAAGATTGTCCTGAACCATGAGGCCATCATGTGCAAAGGTTGTGAATGAGGTATTTTTTTTTAATGTCAGCTTATAAGAATCCCTGAAATTATAACATATATTTCAAAACAAAGCTTGTTTATGACTCATTTTTGTTTAAGGTGATTAATTATGTATTTTGCTAGTAATTGTCAAATAAATGAAAAGATGGGGTAAACACCCTTATTAAAGTGGCTCCCACTATGGCTAAAAATGACATTAAAAAAAGTTAAAATAGAACCTAAACACTAAAACACCACCAAAAACACTGAAAGGAGGAATAGTACAGAATACCCACTTAAAAGAGCTAGTAAATTAAAAGTAAGTAAATAAAAGAGTGGTACACCATTTGCTGATATGGCTATTTTGTATGTAATTAAATACTACTCAAAAATAAAACATAAAATTAAATAATAAAATACATCAAATGCTATAGTAATAGCATATGATGGCAATTTTTGTGGTCATGTCATTATTATATCTATTTCTACCAACCTATATTTAAACTATATTACTATAGTTCCTTTGAAAAAAATCTAACGTTTCATACCATTTCTTTTAGCTCAAACTGAGTTAATCAATCAGCATTAAGAAAGGAAGAAAGTATATTTTAAATCAGCACTTGAGAACAGGAAAAATAATTCCTATGAATTTCCTCATTTTACACATTTTCCTATTTTACTATAAAAATCTGTAAAAAAATAGGGCACAATTTACTGTATTAGAACGAAGGAATTTTTTGCAGGTGTTTTACCTGTAATTTTGCACTGCATTGCACTGTGTTTTAGAGTTAACGGAAATGTCGGTATACTATAATGTCCTGACAGAAAATTACCACTACATTTCCTTTTCTTTTTTGTTGTTGCATGTCACTATAGCATGGCACGACAAATATGAGATGGATCAAAACTCTTAATAACAGGGCTTAAAGTCCAAGTCCTTCTGGAGACTTTAATCGTGTAGTTCCATGACAACCACATAATACTGCACACGGGGTGCCACACAAAAACTGGGCCACTATCAGCTTGAAGTGGAAGGATTTAATAAAGATTTGCTGTTCTTTTGTGTAAGCTCAGAGTGATAGGGGACATTAAAAAAGATTTATTCTGACAGTAATTTGCCCAACTTCTCAAAAACACATTTCATCCTCTGATGAAATTGTCCCAGAATAGCTTTCATTGTTCAAGCGAGTTAATTAGGTGAAAAGTCCTGTAACACTTGTGTCTAAGGCATAGGGGGCTTTGACAATAAGAGCCCTTGTTAACCAGAATGAAAGAGTGTGTTATGGTCATTTTGGTGTGTGTGCATCAGGCATCAAGGCATACTCAGTTCTTTGTATGCTCTCTATAAGCTATCTAATATAATCTAAACTATAGCTTCCGAAATACTCTCTAATACATGCATATATTTGCACCATTCAATGAAGGAGAGTCTTTAGTAAAGTTCAATCTCAATGCAAAATGAACCACACAATTAATTAGGCTGCATTAAAATGAAGGTTGTATCATATAGATTTATATAGATTATATAATTAACTAAATAAATAGCATTCCAACAGTTGCAGGTCATGCAAACAAACACATTTGTTATCTAAACCTGCTACACTGACATTTGGTCTAACTGTAGCAGTCACAACTGACCAAACAGGGAATGGGCTGCTATCCTGAGATAAGAGTTGTTTTTCCAAAAATACTTGGCAGGAGCAGTTGTCAACATTGGCCACTTTCCTGAAAAGCCTCTTAACCTAATAACCTCATGCCTGGTAAAGCAGTTCAGATTATGAGTCTGATCTCTCTTTCAATGAGGTGTTGTCAGTGGCCGGCTCATTTTCTTCCTTTAATCTAAGGCTTTGAAACAACACTAAAGCAAGTTTATGGCTAGAATTCAAGATGATCCCACACTAAAAGAAACATGTGAAACTGTCTAGAGCATTCTGAAATTACAAAGATCTCTTTGATGTGCACCAGGGTCACAGTTCATATCAAGTGTGCCTTCATTATTCGGCTAAACATATTTTAATCATGACACCTCTCGGAAGATTTTAGCATGGTGATGGATATGACAATGTTAATGTATTTAGTCTTGGCAGAATAGATCTGCTACGCTGCTGCTGCTGTTGGTTATTGCTGTAGTTGTAGATTATTGCTGCTGCTGCAAGCAAGTACAGGAACTTGCTACTGCCAATGCATACGGCGATACAGTGCCGTGAGTATTTAAGACATACTGCTGCTGCACAAATAGCATATAAAATAACCCGAAGCAGATCTATACAGGTGGAGCTGGGGAAGGTGGAGGGTTTCAGAGAACTCTGAAAAGCGCACTGCAGGAATCTCTAGTGAATGCTAGACAGCCATATAAATGCAAGGCAGTAAGCTCATTGGCTGCATATGCAGCATGAACCAATCAGCTTGTGCCAAGTCGTTTAACTCTCGGAATATCATCAGTTATGTTAACAAAACATCAGACTGCGCCATCTAGAGTTTCATGACTAAACTATATATAAAAATAATAATAAAAACAATATTTAGATCCAAGGTCAATTTGGGGTCTGTCTATCTATCAGTAATAAAAACAGCAATATTGTGAAATATTATTGCAATTTAAAATAACTCTTTTCTATTTGAATATTTTATAACATAATTTATTCCTGTGATGCAAACCTGAATTTTCAGCATCCAGATTTTTCAGATCCTTACAGTATATGCTGATTTGCCCCTCAAGATTTTTTATTATTATCAATGTTCAAAACAGTTTTCAAGAAAAAAGAAGTCAATACAAGCAAATCAAGACAAGCTAACAATTTATATTAGTGGGGTCGCTGGATTGGTAGAGTCTGGGTGTCGTTCCCAGGGTCAGAAAAGTCTGACAACTCAAATTATAGTTGTAAACAAATAATAAATCAATGGAGTAATGTATCCCATCAGTGTGCAAGAATTGCATCAAACCAACTACAGTTATCACAGCCTTGAAGACACTTTCTCATTTAGACTGAGACAAAATAATGGATCTAGATCTGAAGCAGGAAACACACAGACAGACACATGCCATTAACAGACGTGTCAATTAGCCCCAAACTAGCTTAGAGAGCACTTGTGGATTTTGGGGACACACAGCTACATTCCAACTGAGGCTGTTTATGTGTCACAGCTCTCTCTGAACCTCAATCACTTCATGCTCCCAGTCTCAGCACAGCCAAGAGATGTGAGACATTCTGGCCGAGGAAGTCAAACAGATGGTTCACGCTCAACAGAGTCAGACTGCGATTTCATTAAATGCTACCTGATTATAAAGCAAGCTTTCTTAGCCATTGCATGTTTGTATTCCCTTGTGAAAGTACACTGTAGCATACTTTTAAAGAGAATATGGAAATAACACTTTAAATAATATTCAACTTAATTGTGAACTGAATCTAATGTTTTCAGACACTTACTTTTTATGTTAATTCCAATTAAATTAAAATGTATTATAGTTTACATTTATATTAAATGCTATTAGTTGCACTTTTTGATCCACTTAAGTAGGACTTAAGTACATCTTTATATGTGATTTCATCATTTATGTCAATAATTTCTATTGTCTTTGAAATATGGTTGTACTGTGTACTGCTGAATGTACTGATAAGCATATATGGCAAACTAAAATATACTTTAATGTAATTTGTAGTGAAACTTGTGTCATTTAAATATATTTGTAATTAGACATTTATAATGAATTTTTCAGTGCATTTAAAATATTTTAATTTTAACAAATAACACTACAATTATATGCAAATCTACACATAAAACATAAGTGTACTTCTTTAAAGCTTAATTAATGATTATTAAAACACAGACCTGCACAACCAGCACTTTGTATAAATGTATACTTAAGTGTGTTGAGAAACATGAAAGTGTACTTTCTTTAAGTTCTCTTAAGTGACATTTTATGTAATTAATATTATATTATCAAGTATAGTTTTTTAATATACTTTTAAGATTTGAAGTACACTACAAGTGCACAGTCAATAAAATGATGTGCACTTCTTTGACATAATGGTTTATCTGCCATTCTCCTCATTTTAAGACACCAAAATGTGATTTGAGGGTGATTAATGCATAGTTACAGTGATTTTACCACAAACAAGGGGTGTTCGTAGACATGATGCAAAACTTTTTTTGGTTTTATTCAGTGAGAGCAACACCAATATAATATGAACCACCAATGTTTAATAATGAGTTACATGTATTACTAATAGTTAAGCATATCCAGCTCTTTTGTAAATACACTGAACAAAATTATAAACGCAACACTTTTGCTTTTGCCCCCATTTTTCATGAGCTGAACTCAAGATCTAAGACTTTTTCTATGTACACAAAAGGCCTATTTCTCTCAAATATTGTTCACAAATCTGTCTAAATCTGTGTTAGTGAGCACTTCTCCTTTGCCGAGATAATCCATCCACCTCACAGGTGTGGCATATCAAGATGGTGTTCCAGTTCCTGCCAATATCCAGCAACTTCGCACAGCCATTGAAGAGGAGTGGACCAACATTCCACAGGCCATAATCAACAACCTGATCAACTCTATGCGAAGGAGATGTGTTGCACTGCGTGAGGCAAATGGTGGTCACACCAGATACTGACTGGTTTTCGGACCCCCCAATACAGTAAAACTGCACATTTTAGAGTGGCCTTTTATTGTGGCCAGCCTAAGGCACACCTGTGCAATAATCATGCTGTCTAATCAGCATCTTGATATGCTACACCTGTGAGGTGGATGGATTATCTCGGCAAAGGAGAAGTGCTCACTAACACAGATTTAGACAGATTTGTGAACAATATTTGAGAGAAATAGGCCTTTTGTGTACATAGAAAAAGTCTTAGATCTTTGAGTTCAGCTCATGAAAAATGGGGGCGAAAACAAAAGTGTTGCGTTTATAATTTTGTTCAGTGCATATGCTGTTTCTCTGCCCAGTTCTGTATGGTATGAACATGAATTCAGGCACCAGAAAGGTTTTTATCCACTAGTCATTGGGACACTGATGAGTTTTTGTGCATTAAAACATCACTATTATTTATCATCAACAATGCTGTATAAAACAGGAGGACACATGATTTGTTTTGATTTGTATGACTTGTTTTGTTTATCATGCATCTGAGTATGATGATCACTAGCTTTTACACTGCATTGTAGGAATTTTTATGGAGCAAATGTGTTAGCGAACTGGAACGATTTTGAAAGTGGAACTGACCTAGAAATGTCTGACTCCCTGGACAGTGACACTGACTAACTAGGGAGCTGATTGAGACACACCCATAGTTCATAAATCTAACTGAATGCTGTTTACGGTTACCAGAGGACTTGCCACATTTAGATAATATGTAAAATGGCTTATCCAATCAAAATTTAGCATCAGAACTATTCATTTTATAGCAAAAAATCCATATTCAAAATGTACATCAAAAAATAACGATAATTTGTTGATTTAACAGAGAGTGCAGAAAGCACTTGAAAATGAATGCCGAGAAACCAAATGTTTTGCACAAAGCTGCTGCAAATAGCCCAAGTTCATGCTGGCAAATAAACATTAACCAAACATCATCTGCTGTGGTAGGCCATGAGTTATAATAGTGCTGGATGGACAGTAGCTGCCAACAGAAGGGCCACTAAAAGTCCAGATTTTACTCACCACACAACCAGTGCATTTCCTGTTCATTCACTGAACACAGTAAGGTCAAAGATCAAGTCTTACATAAAGGTCTATATAAAAGAAGACTGGCATTGTTGCAGCATTCTGAGGTTCACTGTCTGGTCTGGATAAAAATATGACAGCCCTTCAGCTATTATGGCCATCATTACCGTGACGGCTCGGTAAATGATGTGACGCATTAAATGGGACGCAGATGTTCCCGGTTACTCCTAGTTTAAAGCTTGTGGTAGAAGTGTTACGACAGTTTAATAAACAGGAACTGCCTCAGTCTTTGATTAGCGTTGTGTGAGGTAATGTCCCATGAAACTACAACCAATAGAGTTTGATATTAACAAAACACAGTGGCTGACCTTTCCATGCCTCTGGTCTCTTTTAGCATCAACCCTATAATTCTTCATCCCTCCATCCTTGTTTCTCTGCTCTTCTTATGATCTCTCATGGGTAACTCTAGGATTGTTTATGAATCCTCTGAATTAAACTTACCTGCCTGGCATCCTTTCCGAGACCTTTTTTTAATTTTCTGCATGGTGTGCTAATAATAGTATACTTTACATGTTAATGTTTAATGGTTTTGAAGTTGGATTTTAAAGAAAATCACTGCCGTAGAAATCTAATCTTGTGAAAGTATCTTTTTCTCTTGTTTTAGGGTCAATTACATGATGCTTTTCCCCCACCGATCTAATAATTTATTAAAAATACATTAAATGCATTTTTAAATATACATAGTCATTAATAATGATTTTGAATTTAATAAAAAGATTTAATTCATGATTTTGAAAAATCTTTATTTTTATTTGTAAATATATTTACATATATTTTAATTAAAATAATGATTAAGATGTGTATACGCCTCTGCCATTTTAGTATTATTTATATAATATTTTTTAATATATTTTAGTGTTTCTTAATATTATTTTATATTTTAAATTTAAATTTAAATTTTAGTTCAAATTTTTGTAATTTCGTTTTTTGCTTTTGCCACGTTTAGTTGCCACAATTAGTGCTTTTAATATTTTGATTTAGCTTTGATTTATTTTTATTTCCATTAGTAATTTTAGTACTTCAACAAACTTATTGTGGGTAGTTGCCAAGGAAAACTAAAAGTTTTAGCTTTACATCTTATATTTATATTTCACTTCAGCTTTATTTCAATTACTGACAATTATTTTTAATAGTGTTTATAACAATAACAATGTTTACAACAATAACAGTGTACACAAATGTATTTAATTTAAAGGGGTCATATGATGCAATTTACATTTTTCCTTTCTCTTTGGAGTGTTACAAGCTCTTGGTGCATAAAGAAGATCTGTAAAGTTGCAAAGACTAAAGTCTCAAATCCAAAGAGATATTCTTTATAAAAGTTAAGAGTCAACCACGCCTTCCTAAAACGGCTCTTTCTAACACACCCCCACATGTCCATATCACAATGTGGGAAGATTTGCATAACGCCGTCCAAAGGTTCACACAAAAAAAAAAGGCGTAACTTTTATTCTCGCTGTAGTATTGTTGTTGCCATGTCGTGAAGGTGCTGTGTGTTTCGTTGTGAAAGTGAAACTACTTTGTTTGGCCTTCCAAAAGAGGACGATATCTGCTTCGTCATGCCTAGAGCTGATCCGTGCTGGTCGCTGAGGAAATACATCAACTTCACGCTGTGGATCGCCGTATCGGCTTTCACCGTGGACGAAGCGGAGTCCAGCAAGCCCGCCGTACGCTCCTTCGTCGAATCCGCCAGCCGCGCCATTCTCAAGCCCGCCCGTCGCCGCTCACTCAAGCCGACCTCCGCTCACTCTAGGCCTCTGGCCTCCGCTCACTCAAGCCCGCCGTGTGTTTCGTTGTAAAAGCGATATTACTTTGTTTGTCCTTCCAAAAGAGGACACGACTAGAAATCAGTGGTTAAGTTGTATTTACAACAGTTCAACCCAAATATTCAGATGTGTGCAGCACATTTTATGGAGGACTGTTTCCTGATCCTGGGATAGTAGACTATAATGCCGGCTGTTCTGACTCACAGACTGTAAGTAAGTTTTCATATTTAAAGATGCCTCGTTTATAATGGGTTTTAATGTTTTTGTCTGGCCGGACAGGGCATCATCACAGTATGGTGAGGGGCGTAACATTTCCGTCACACGCTTGAGGTATTCGGCCAATCACAATGCACTGGATAGCTGGCCAATCAGAGCACACCTCGCTTTTCAGACCGATGAGCTTTGTAAAAATTGAAGCGTTTCAGAAAGGCGGGGCATAGAGGAGAAACAATAATGTACAGTATGTGGAAAATAATGTGTTTTTTGAACCTTAAACTGCATAAACACATTTCATTACACCAAATACACAAAATAATGTTATTTTTAGCAACATCATATGACCCCTTTAATATAATGAAATTATTCTTTTTACTTGATTTTTACACCAAATCAGATATTACATCAAAAACGTTTTTGAAATAAACCCTCTACTAGATGGCAGATTAATGCCTAAAGAACAAATACATTTGCCACTTTAGTTTGTGATATTTTTTTAAACACCAATTTTTAGGTTTCACATCATTTTCAGTTAATTATCCCACATGAGTAACAGGTTTTTGTTATCACAGCCCTGCCTATGCTGTTTTAACCTCCTCACCTCTTCACACATTTAACCAACAACAAAGACGTTTAAAAAAAAATTCACAACATAACACAATTAGTTAGGGTTACTGAGTTGATGACTATCATTTACAATGAGTCAAGACCTCTCTCTCTCTCTCTCTCTCTCTCTCTCTCTCTCTCACACACACACACACACACACACACACCCAGCCATAAGAGGGTAGGCATGTTTCTCTGGGACCAACAGGGTTGCTCTTAAGTGCTACAGCTGTGTAAGCAGACATATATTGTTTTTAACCCCAGCAGAACTCAACTCCAATTACCATACTAGGCATCAAGCCCAAAACACGCCCTATCAGGGTCAGTTTTGAAACAAATGTCATGGTTTTCTGAGAAAATGACGGTCATGCTGTCTGTCCAAAAACTTTGTTGAAGGACATCTGTCTCTGGTTGTATCAGCAACATCAGCTGAGGTTTGATATACTCACTCATCTGAGTCATCTTTACCATTCAGTAAAGTGTTTTACAATGTATTGTGCATGTAAACTATAAACCCTATCAGGGTCAGTTTTGAAACAAATGTCATGGTTTTCTGAGAAAATGACGGTCATGCTGTCTGTCCAAAAACTTTGTTGAAGGACATCTGTCTCTGGTTGTATCAGCAACATCAGCTGCGCTGTTAACACAGCTGAGGTTTGATATACTCACTCATCTGAGTCATCTTTACCATTCAGTAAAGTGTTTTACAATGTATTGTGCATGTAAACTATAAAGCATGCTGCTTAGCATTGTAGCCAGTTTTTACAGTGTTAGCCCAAAAAAGCTGGACTGGAATTACAGTAAGGTCAGGGGTCTAAAAATGCCAATTAAATTATATTGCCATGCCATCTCAAGGATTAAAGATTGGAATGTACTGGCAGTGCCAGGAGTCATCAAGACCAGAGCATATGTGCCAAAATATGTTGCCTACAGCTCTGGGAGTGGAGATTGTGTGAGAAAGCTGATTTGTTAAGTGTTGTTTGACTTATTCTGAGTGATCTGTCTGTTAAAATGACTGTGAAAACCCCCATTCTCCCATATGGGCTTTTCTGTCCAGTTGCACCACTCACTCTGATCTGGAACGCTATGAACATGTACAAGTCGAGTGATGCAAATCCCAGTGCTGTTGGACTAAATATCAGCACTCTTGGAAAGACATTTGGCCAATTAAATTCAAGGACCAGAATTAACTGTTGTATTGTCACTATATAATATAATATAATACAATATAATAATATAATATAATATAATAACATTAAAAAAGTTTAACTATATTTTATTTAAATTTTGCTATTTTTATGTTTTGCTCACCAAGGCTGCAATTATTTCATCAAAATACAGTAAAACAGCAATATTGTTGATTTAAAATAACATTTTCTGTTTTCTGTTTACTATTTTATTATATTTTAAAATTTCATTTAGATCAATGCTGAAAACAATTGTGCAGGTTTTTTTTTTCAGGATACTTTTTCAAGATACAAGAACTGCATCTATTTAAAATAGTGCTTATATATATATATATCTCCAGTCACTTTCATCAGTTTAATGGGTACTTGCTGAATAAATGTGTTAATAAAATAATAAAATATAAAATAAAACTTATTGACCTCAAACATTTGAACGGAAGTGTATAATGAGGTTTCATGTTCCCGGATCCTTTATTGAGACAGATTAACATTTTACATTTGCCCTTTGTGGAATTTCATGTTTCATTAACGCTGATTACAGGATACGTCATTTCACAATCCCCAGATGAATTTTTAGAAAAATGGCAAAATCTCACGAATTCTGCAAATACAGACACTCCCATCCATTGCGATTACAAAATCAAGAAATTACTGTATGCTCTTAATAATTTGACTGGAGATTTGAAGTCTTCAGCTCTTCCAAAAACACCATACGCAACAAACGAATGGCATGCCAGTGCTAAAGACAAAGTAATCTAGTAATCAGATGATAAATGCACTTGTCAAGTAGGTGATCGAAACGAGATCGAACCAAAGCAAATGAAATCATACACTAATAATCATGTTTAGCTATTGCAAAACCGTATTTAGCATTAAGCTGTGCGTAAAATGTAAGCGTGTTGTTCTAAATAAAAGGAAATCTACACATGAAACACATCTTACCTTGCTCATAGCTCTTGCATCTCTTGCCAAAAACAGCACATAAGTTAAAATACTTGCGCAGATCCACATTTTTCATTAACTAACCCAAGTCCCTTTTTTTGCACAGCTGCCACCTTATGATATGATTTGGCGTCTCTGAAAGCACCTGTATCCTTAGCCTGGAATTATGAGTCTAGATCCACAAGAACACAGGTTTACTGCTCCATGATTACAGGTCGGTGCCATGCAGAGTTGTGTATGTTGTGACGCACAGGTCGAGCTTTGCTCCGCGCAGTTCTTTGGTGGAGACGCGCGCACACCCATTATCACCATCTCCAACACTTTGTGCCAACGCGAGGCGGGGAACCGCTGGCTGCACTTGTGCTACAAAGACAGTTATGTTTTGTGCGTCTGTGTTACTTTCCAAGAACATTAAAAAGTGACCGCTGAACAATAATTATATTTATATAAAAAGTTATGTGTAAGCTATTTCGTGGTTAATATTAAATAGCCCACATAATACTAAAACAGGTGTTTCTTTGTTTATGTTATTCCTATTAATAATAATCGTATCGGTATTATTAATGTTGGAAATATTAGTGTATAAAAAATACTAACAATATGGTTTATATTTTCAGTGACAACTAATGGGCAACCTCAAGCAACCTTCAAGTAAAGTATTCGCTGTTGTATAGCGCCCTCTGTCAGGTAATATGTTATTAAATAAATTGCAATAATAATATTACATTAACAGTGCCTAACTCTAAAGCATTGTATTTTCAGGGCCTGCATTTTTGTGGGACTGAAATTCAACATGATTGTATATCTGTAAATATTTCAACTGGAAAAAATGTACACACACATTGTCATTATTCAGAATCATAACCAGAATGAGCTTTATTGCCAAGTGTATTTACACAAACAAGGAATTTGTCTTGATGACAGGAGCTTCCAGAGCAAAGAAAGAGTACAGACACACAATAACATATAATTTGACATAATACAATTAAATATATAATAGTAAAGAGAATAGGCAATAAATTAAAATAATAATAATTTTGCAATATAGTCGATGTGAATAAAATGATGTGATTAAAACCAATGTTATGATACACAGACTCTGCTTGAGATAATCATTCATCACATGCCATGTGAACCTTTTAGCATCACCACAATACATGATACTGCAAACACACATGCAGACATTTTTCCTTTCTTTGTTTAAAATTTGTTAGAATCCAAATGTTTATAAAAAAGTTACTTAGCAAATTTTTTTTGTTAACTTTTAAACAGTTCTGATCTCTCGTCATTCTGTGACCCATCCAGGTATTTAGGCTATCTAAGTTCAATGTCTCATTACAGAAAGCTAAAATCTTGTCAAATCTCTTATAGTGAAATACCTGAACGCTCACACTGGAGTGGTCCTCATGCGCAGCAGGAAAAAACACTATCGACTCATCTGGTCTGCCCTTTCTTTCATCACCTGCCTTGAGAACAGAGGCCAGAAGGTGCCAGTGTTGCCAACTTAGCAATTTTGTTGCTAGATTCAGCAACTTTTCAGACTACCCAAGCAACTTTTTTTTCAAAAAGCACCTAGCAACAAATTTAGCTATTTTTAAAAAGTATTTGGCAGCTTTTAGCAACTTTTGTAAAGTGACTCAAATGATAAAAAAATACAAGAAGACAGCAAAGAAAAACAATTAAATAATGCATGGCCTTTAAGGGCTTCCATAATTTTCAGCACAAGACCAGTATATTTATTTATTTTGGAAAAGAGTGTCCCCAGGTGGCAAGCCATACATATCTGGAAATTACAATACTATAAACCTGTACGCGTTTCTTTTTTCTGCTGAAGCCTCTGTGTTCAGCAGAAGAAAAAAGGGTGAGTAATAAATGGTGACAGAATGCTCATTTTTTATTTATGCTATTCTTTTAATCTGCAAAGTTTGAGAACCACTGATGTAGAAGAGTCACATACTGTATACACAAGCTCTCTTTCTCTTCCCGTCCACAACACAGCCGAGAAACAGGAGGTTAGGAGAGTGATCCTGAGCTGTTCCCTGAGTAACGTCAGAGAGGAGGACCTGGAATACCCAAAACCCCTCCTAAAAACTAAAAAGCATCATACAGCCATGCAGTGATCAGGGAGATGATCTGATATTTAATGTTCTTTGTAAAACTGATAGTAAAGGGTTAATGTAGAGCCCTAACATTTTTGATAAAACATGAAGCATTTGTGTTTTTGTTTTCTGGAGCATTTTGTGATTTATAAATGGAGTACATCATTCACATTACTGTGAACTCTGACTATGTGCTGTGTAAGTCACGTGTATGTATTTATTCTGTACTGATTAAAATATCTAACGCGGTTTCTTATTTGTTATACGATGTCTGTAAACGTCTGTTTACAATAAATGCTTTGATAGCAAAAGTAGAACTATCTGTCAATAAAATTTTTTTTAAATTGTTTTATTATTAACAAGATCAAATACATGTATATGACGAACACTATACATGATATAAACAATAAACATTATACATGAAATAAACTATTTCACACTAGAGGGGCTGTATACAAATACAAATGTATATAAAAATATTAAAGCGTTTACAAACTTTCACCGTTTTAATTGCTTTTTTGTTTCATAAAAAAAATCGTATAGTATCAATATAATGCTCCGTTTCCTTCCTAAAAGAAAAAAAACTTTTTTTTTGCATGAGAACTTACATTTGTGAATATGAAATTTTGCATGTAAAACTGTCTATAAAAAGTATGCGAATGTGAGATTACACATGCATTACATCACGTCTTGCGGTCAAATGCACCAATCAGAATGGCAGAATCCGCGCATGCGCACTTCGTAACCCTGCCGGGTTTATAACCCTCATCCGGGTGTTTACGGTTCCCGTTTGGCGACTCGTCGCCATATGCCTGATATTATTTAGCTGAACAAACATTTGGGTTAAAACCCATTTATTAATCCGTTTTCCTCTTTTGGAAAGCGGTTAACGCCTTGTGGGGCGCAACATTTCCCACGCTAAGGAAAGTCGGCGCTTTTCAAGGGGCGAGGCCCCGCTTTTTGGGCACTTGTTTTTTTGTGTTAGCACACAGCTTTTTACCGAGACATTTAGCTTGTGTCTCTGTTTTTCTCTCGGTTTGTTTGTGGTCAAGATGTCGCCGTAATGGGGTCTCCGCGTTTGACAGAAACGAATAAGGGCCTTCGTCGCCTGACCTGCATTCGCAACAGCCCGTTGTTCTCCCCGTTTACCCCGTTTCATGCTAGAGAGCTCGAAGGCTCTTTCCCCGGAGTTAGGCCTCAATATGGAGAAAAACCCAAACGCAAACAACAGCAGCAGCACGAAGATCCCGCCCCGTTCCAGCTCTACAGGCCCGACTCCTGCAGACTCTAAAGCCAAAACAGGTAACGTTAAATCAGCGTCTCATACACACAAACACACACCTGGTCAACTTAAATCGAGGGGAAAGTGTGTGTGTTTGGGGGTCACGGCACGGGTTTCTTCTGGTCTGTCGAGAGGATGTAGCTAGCCACGGCCAGCGATTTGCCCGTTTCTGGAATAAACAATTCGAGCAATATCAATAAAAAATATTAAATATATCAATAAAGTGTTGAACCGTGTCAGAAATGAACTTTTGTTAAGGGTCAATATTTGATCAGAAATTGTTTTTCAGGGATATTTTTACTTTTACTGGGGGATGTTAATTAGCTTATCAAATAAATCAAATCCATAATAAACTAATTGACCTGTTATATAATAAATATTTTAATTATGTTATAATTAAACTTATTGAATTACACACACATTCACATTTAAACTTTGAGACAAAGTGAAGTCTTCAGTTTCTACATTGTATATTTATGCCTTAAATGTATAAATTCAATTTACAACTTCATGGAATTTAAAAAAATCTTGTATAATTTTAACTGCTGTATTTTTGAGTGTGCTTGGTTTTTATTTTGTATTTATGTAGGCTAACTCTTGTATTTTTCTCAGCTTTTGCCGTGAAGATAGCCTTAGATGCTGACATGGCAGTAACTACTGCTGCTATAACCTTTTCATTTTGTGATCCTTGTATTAAAAAGCACTCAGAAATACTCGTATGATTTCATGTTGATTAAACCAGTAAACCCACTTTTTTTCTAACTAGACTGAGTTTACAGATTTGAGCCCATGTGTTTATGTAATTTATTGTGGTGTCAGTCTGTGTCAGTGCATGTATCCGCCCAATATAAACTCATTTTCTGATAATACAGACATTGGGTGGTGTGTGTGTGTGTGTGTGTGTGTGTGTGTGACTCTTATACAGATCAACCAATATCAAAACTGAATTCACCTAAACTAACCTAAAACAAACAGAATTCCTTTGAAATTCTTGATCTACCCAAGGGGAAATTCATATTTGGGTTGTTCATTATCCCCTCCTCTTAGTAGCAGATCAGATGCATGAGGATCATGGTCAAGATCTATTCTTGTCATCAGCCTGCCATGTGACAGAAGAAGAGCTTCAGTGGTGCATTGCCCTCTAGCTTTTGGATGGACCCAGGAAAGCCTCCAGCATATCAGAATCCAATCGCTGTAGATAACAACTAATACAGTGTTGTCTATGTTTTAGTTTTAATAATATTTTGATGTGGGCTTGTGAACCGTACGGGACGGCGATCTCTGCTGCTGGATGATAAGCTGTGTGTGTTTACACCCCTGTGCTCTTATCATCTGGTCCTCTATAAAACACTTTTAAGTGCAGCGCGTGACTGGATTGATTAGCTAAGGGTGTGCGAATGTTGTCAAAAATAATGAGAAGCAAACGGATTTCATTCCCAAAAACGACGTAGATCTCGTTTCAGCTTGCTGAGGAAAGAAACCCCCACAAA
>NW_015505680.1:46959-49091 GCF_001515645.1 Sinocyclocheilus grahami
GCAAGAATTTTGACAAGAGACCCCCTCAGAGAGGTGGCGGAGGGGGGAGACTGTATGGACTTGCTGGTGGTGGGAGAAGAGAAGAGGTGTTTAAATAAGCCTTTGGATTATGAATCATTTGTACTTCCATGAAGGGCTGTTATGCTTCCTTATTGCATGTTAATGTGAAGATAACAGTGATCGTGTTGGTTAATTAACTGCTAGCAAATAGCCTGTAATGCAATATGGGTAAACCAGGATTAAAGGATTAGTTCACTCCAGAATTAAAATTTCCTGGTAATTTACTCACCCCCATGTCATCCAAGTTGTTCGTGTCTTTCTTCAGTTAAAAAGAAATGAAGGTTTTTGAGGAAAACATTCCAGGATTTTTCACCATATGATGCATTTAAACGGGGACCAACGGGTTGAAATTACAAACTGCAGTTTCAGTGCAGCTTCAAAGGGCTCTATACAATCCCAGCCGAGGAATAAGGGTCTTATCTATTGAAATGATAGGCCATTTTCTAAAAAAGATGCATGTCCATGACTTCATGCATTATGTATTCACAAAGCAAACGTGCAAAGACTAAGTTAAACGCCCTTTACAAAAAAAAGAAAGAAAAGTAAAACAACGATGTCAGACAATTTTGAAGTTGGAGGGGAAAATGAGATGGAGTTTTTCACCCTACCCTTACCTGTTAGAACCAGAGTCGGTACTTTTGCCTATGTCGTGCATGACCTTTCCAACGTGATTATGTAATGATTGAAGTAGCAGACATGCATCGCGGAGCTGGTGCAAGATGAGAATTTGTGGTTAAAGTATATACATTTTATTTTAAATCAATTTTATTTTTTAGAAAATGACCAATTGTTTCGCTAGATAAGACCCTTATTTCTCAGCTGGGATCGTGTAGAGACCATTGAAGCTGCAATTTGGAATTTCAACCCATTGGGTCCCATTGAAGTCCGTTATATGGAGAACAATTCTGGAATGTTTTCCTCAAAAACCTTAATTTGTTTGCGACTGAAGAAAGAAAGACATGAACATCTTGAATGACATGGGGGCATATAAAATATCAGGAAGTTTTAATTCTGGAGTGAACTGATCCTTTAACTGTTGGATTCTCTCATTAGGTAGCAGAGAACTGCCGGGCAGAGTTTAGCCCGGCTCAGTTTGCTGGACCCAAAAAGATAAGTCTGAACCACCTGCTCAACTTCACGTTTGAGCCACGAGGAGGTCATTTTGGCTCCGGGGGTGATGGCCACTCCTGCTGGGGTCGCCGCAACAAGTGGGGTCACAAACACAAGCCCTTCAACAAGGAGCTTTTCCTGCAGGCTAAGTGAGTACAGCAGAATATGTTGCAAACTTTTATATGAATTTATATTAAATCACATGCAACAATAGTCTGTGTACTTCAGTGTTATGATAAGCTGATAAAAATGCCAATCTGATGAGTGTGTCTTCCTTTTGTCCACCAGTTGCCAGTTTGTGGTAATTGATGATCAGGACTATCAAGCCCACTTCACTGATCCGGACACTTTGGTGGACTGGGACTGTGTGCAACAAGTGGTCAGTTCAGACTTCTCACTTCCTTGTACATCCTGTCAGTGCCTTTTCTACAAATCTCAGCATGCTGTTTTTTTTTGTTGTTGTGTTTTTCTCGTTCAACACAGCGCATCTGCAGTCACGAGGTGCCGTCGTGTCCGATCTGCCTGTATCCCCCTGTGGCGGCCCACATCACGCGCTGCGGCCACATCTACTGTTGGCCATGCATGCTGCACTACCTCTCTCTGAGCGAGAAGAGTTGGTCCAAGTGCCCCATTTGCTATGAGGCTGTGCACAGCGCTGATCTCAAGAGGTTCGTACAGAAAACACCTGTTTATAATACTTGTTTGGTTTTTAAATTAATGTGAACTTCTTGATTTAGAAATCTGTTATTTTATTTAAATCAACCCTTGGTATATAGAAGTGCCATCATTTAGTCAAGACATTCCAGTTTGTTCACTGTTGTCACTGAAACCTGTCATCTTGCAGTGTGGTTGCCATGGAGACGCATCAATACGTGACCGGTAACGTCATCACTATGCGTCTAATGCGGAGAGAGAAAGGATCGCTGGTGGCTCTTCCCAGCTGTCAGTGGGTGAAGGTGGAA
>NW_015505680.1:49101-50000 GCF_001515645.1 Sinocyclocheilus grahami
TGCCCTGCCCTGATCTCTTCCACAGGAACAATAGAACATGTCAGAAGTTTCTTGTAAAATATAACAGACAGCGGCTTCACAGAATGCTGCTAGACTGCAGAACAGATGGTAAGTTCTCTGTTACATTACAGTCTACGTCTACCCTTAAGTATATACGGAGGCCCTAAGAGGCCATGCATTATTCTTTTTTCCTGATCTCGACATCAAAAACATTTTCTCATCAGGACGACTTCATTTTTTTGAGATCTCGACATAACAAAACAGTTGTTGGTTTTTCTCCGTGCCTATTAGGATATTTTGCTGTAGACTAAAAACACGATGATTAAAATACACAAATAAACTTCTGTTTTGGAATAAATAAAGAAGTAACTGACATCGGATCACAAGTGTGTAATGGTCAGCAGTTATCCGAAATGACATAAAAAATAAGAAACATTCCACTTGAAAAAAAAAATATGAATAAGATGTATCAAATAAGATTTATAAAACAGAACAAAAAATGTATGGTTTTCCACAGAAGAAAAAAAACATTTATTTTTAATATTCTTCTTCTTTCTTTTGCTGTTGTTTTAAAGTACACTGAACAATTCAGTTGTGATCACCAGAAAACAATTATTTTATGTTGACATCACAAGATAAGCATTCGTTATGTTAAGTTTATGTCAAAATTAAGTCAAGATCTCAAGAAAACAATGTCATGTTGAGATTAAGAGAAACCAAACTTTCCTTATATTGAGATTACAAGAAGACAGCAAAGAAAAACAATTAAATAATGCATGGCCTTTAAGGGCTTCCATAATTTTCAGCACAAGACCAGTATATTTATTTATTTTGGAAAAGAGTGTCCCCAGGTGGCAAGCCATACATATCTGGAAATTACAATACTATAAACCTGTACG
>NW_015505680.1:50313-69988 GCF_001515645.1 Sinocyclocheilus grahami
GCAAGCCATACATATCTGGAAATTACAATACTATAAACCTGTACGTGTTTCTTTTTTCTGCTGAAGCCTCTGTGTTCAGCAGAAGAAAAAAGGGTGAGTAATAAATGGTGACAGAATGCTCATTTTTTATTTATGCTAATCTTTTAATCTGCAAAGTTTGAGAACCACTGATGTAGAAGAGTCACATACTGTATACACAAACTCTCTTTCTCTTCCCGTCCACAACACAGCCGAGAAACAGGAGGTTAGGAGAGTGATCCTGAGCTGTTCCCTGAGTAACGTCAGAGAGGAGGACCTGGAATACCCAAAACCCCTCCTAAAAACTAAAAAGCATCATACAGCCATGCAGTGATCAGGGAGATGATCTGATATTTAATGTTCTTTGTAAAACTGATAGTAAAGGGTTAATGTAGAGCCCTAACATTTTTGATAAAACATGAAACATTTGTGTTTTTGTTTTCTGGAGCATTTTGTGATTTATAAATGGAGTATATCATTCACATTACTGTGAACTCTGACTATGTGCTGTGTAAGTCACGTGTATGTATTTATTCTGTACTGATTAAAATATCTAACGCGGTTTCTTATTTGTTATACGATGTCTGTAAACGTCTGTTTACAATAAATGCTTTTTGATAGCAAAAGTAGAACTATCTGTCAATAAATTTTTTTTTTAATTGTTTTATTATTAACAAGATCAAATACATGTATACGACGAACACTATACATGATATAAACAATAAACATTATACATGAAATAAACTATTTCACACTAGAGGGGCTGTATACAAATACAAATGTATATAAAAATATTAAAGCGTTTACAAACTTTCACCGTTTTAATTGCTTTTTTGTTTCATAAAAAAAATCGTATAGTATCAATATAATGCTCCGTTTCCTTCCTAAAAGAAAAAAAACTTTTTTTTTGCATGAGAACTTACATTTGTGAATATGAAATTTTGCATGTAAAACTGTCTATAAAAAGTATGCGAATGTGAGATTACACATGCATTACATCACGTCTTGCGGTCAAATGCACCAATCAGAATGGCAGAATCCGCGCATGCGCACTTCATAACCCTGCCGGGTTTATAACCCTCATCCGGGTGTTTACGGTTCCCGTTTGGCGACTCGTCGCCATATGCCTGACATTATTTAGCTGAACTAACATTTGGGTTAAAACCCATTTATTAATCCGTTTTCCTCTTTTGGAAAGCGGTTAACGCCTTGTGGGGCGCAACATTTCCCACGCTAAGGAAAGTCGGCGCTTTTCAATGGGCGAGGCCCCGCTTTTTGGGCACTTGTTTTTTTGTGTTAGCACACAGCTTTTTACCGAGACATTTAGCTTGTGTCTCTGTTTTTCTCTCGGTTTGTTTGTGGTCAAGATGTCGCCGTAATGGGGTCTCCGCGTTTGACAGAAACGAATAAGGGCCTTCGTCGCCTGACCTGCATTCGCAACAGCCCGTTGTTCTCCCCGTTTACCCCGTTTCATGCTAGAGAGCTCGAGTATATAAAAATATTAAAGCGTTTACAAACTTTCACCGTTTTAATTGCTTTTTTGTTTCATAAAAAAAATCGTATAGTATCAATATAATGCTCCGTTTCCTTCCTAAAAGAAAAAAAAACTAGTTTTTTGCATGAGAACTTACATTTGTGAATATGAAATTTTGCATGTAAAACTGTCTATAAAAAGTATGCGAATGTGAGATTACACATGCATTACATCACGTCTTGCGGTCAAATGCACCAATCAGAATGGCAGAATCCGCGCATGCGCACTTCGTAACCCTGCCGGGTTTATAACCCTCATCCGGGTGTTTACGGTTCCCGTTTGGCGACTCGTCGCCATATGCCTGATATTATTTAGCTGAACAAACATTTGGGTTAAAACCCATTTATTAATCCGTTTTCCTCTTTTGGAAAGCGGTTAACGCCTTGTGGGGCGCAACATTTCCCACGCTAAGGAAAGTCGGCGCTTTTCAAGGGGCGAGGCCCCGCTTTTTGGGCACTTGTTTTTTTGTGTTAGCACACAGCTTTTTACCGAGACATTTAGCTTGTGTCTCTGTTTTTCTCTCGGTTTGTTTGTGGTCAAGATGTCGCCGTAATGGGGTCTCCGCGTTTGACAGAAACGAATAAGGGCCTTCGTCGCCTGACCTGCATTCGCAACAGCCCGTTGTTCTCCCCGTTTACCCCGTTTCATGCTAGAGAGCTCGAAGGCTCTTTCCCCGGAGTTAGGCCTCAATATGGAGAAAAACCCAAACGCAAACAACAGCAGCAGCACGAAGATCCCGCCCCGTTCCAGCTCTACAGGCCCGACTCCTGCAGACTCTAAAGCCAAAACAGGTAACGTTAAATCAGCGTCTCATACACACAAACACACACCTGTCCTGGTCAACTTAAATCGAGGGGAAAGTGTGTGTGTTTGGGGGTCACGGCACGGGTTGTTTCTTGTCTGTCGAGAGGATGTAGCTAGCCACGGCCAGCGATTTGCCCGTTTCTGGAATAAACAATTCGAGCAATATCAATAAAAAATATTAAATATATCAATAAAGTGTTGAACCGTGTCAGAAATGAACTTTTGTTAAGGGTCAATATTTGATCAGAAATTGTTTTTCAGGGATATTTTTACTTTTACTGGGGGATGTTAATTAGCTTATCAAATAAATCAAATCCATAATAAACTAATTGACCTGTTATATAATAAATATTTTAATTATGTTATAATTAAACTTATTGAATTACACACACATTCACATTTAAACTTTGTAAGACAAAGTGAAGTCTTCAGTTTCTACATTGTATATTTATGCCTTAAATATATAAATTCAATTTACAACTTTTCATGGAATTTAAAAAAATCTTGTATAATTTTAACTGCTGTATTTTTGAGTGTGCTTGGTTTTTATTTTGTATTTATGTAGGCTAACTCTTGTATTTTTCTCAGCTTTTGCCGTGAAGATAGCCTTAGATGCTGACATGGCAGCAACTACTGCTGCTATAACCTTTTCATTTTGTGATCCTTGTATTAATAAGCACTCAGAAATACTCGTATGATTTCATGTTGATTAAACCAGTAAACCCATTTTTTTCTAACTAGGCTGGGTTTACAGATTTGAGCCCATGTGTTTATGTAATTTATTGTGGTGTCAGTCTGTGTCAGTGCATGTATCCGCCCAATATAAACTCATTTTCTGATAATACAGACATTGGGTGGTGTGTGTGTGTGTGTGTGTGACTCTTATACAGATCAACCAATATCAAAACTGAATTAACCTAAACTAACCTAAAACAAACAGAATTCCTTTGAAATTCTTGATCTACCCAAGGGGAAATTCATATTTGGGTTGTTCATTATCCCCTCCTCTTAGTAGCAGATCAGATGCATGAGGATCATGGTCAAGATCTATTCTTGTCATCAGCCTGCCATGTGACAGAAGAAGAGCTTCAGTGGTACATTGCCCTCTAGCTTTTGGATGGACCCAGGAAAGCCTCCAGCATATCAGAATCCAATCGCTGTAGATAACAACTAATACAGTGTTGTCTATGTTTTAGTTTTAATAATGTTTTGATGTGGGCTTGTGAACCGTACGGGACGGCGATCTCTGCTGCTGGATGATAAGCTGTGTGTGTTTACACCCCTGTGCTCTTATCATGTGATCCTCTATAAAACACTTTTAAGTGCAGCGCGTGACTGGATTGATTAGCTAAGGGTGTGCGAATGTTGTCAAAAATAATGAGAAGCAAACAGGGGTTTCATTCCCAAAAACTCCTGTTTATAATACTTGTTTGGTTTTTAAATTAATGTGAACTTCTTGATTTAGAAATCTGTTATTTTATTTAAATCAACCCTTGGTATATAGAAGTGCCATCATTTAGTCAAGACATTCCAGTTTGTTCACTGTTGTCACTGAAACCTGTCAACTTGCAGTGTGGTTGCCATGGAGACGCATCAATACGTGACCGGTAACGTCATCACTATGCGTCTAATGCGGAGAGAGAAAGGATCGCTGGTGGCTCTTCCCAGCTGTCAGTGGGTGAAGGTGGAAGAGCCCATTCATTTTGGAGGTAAGGCATTCTGCTGGTTGCGTGAGACTTTTGTGGTGTTCACTTGAGTGTGTCTTATTTAGCATTTTCCTCTTTGTTGCAGATGTGAATTTGCGTGCATACTCCAAGCTGCTGCTGGCGTCTCAGAAGCAGGTTTTGGGTTTGCTGGCTGAAGAGCGGGTGGCTCTCCAAACCCAGCTCAGCCAAGAGAAAGACGACCCACAGGCCTGTTTCATACAGAGCGCCTTACTGCAGCTGCAGGTACACTTGCGTTCACACCGGCATATGAATGTTGGGTTGGGCAAGCTGTTTTGACTCTTTTCCAAGTTACAAACCACTCAAACTTACTTGCCACTGTTTTGAAAAAGTCGTTTGTATAGGTTGCTCAAAAAATAGATGTTAACAATAAAGGTATTTAAGGAGCCAAAAACTATGCACTGAATTGTGTAACTCATGAAATTTGTGTAATTTAATACCAAGCTTGAATGTTAACATGGAGTTATCTTAAACATTTTCTGATTCATAAACTGTTTTTATAAAAACTGAAAATATACAATGTGACAAATGTAACATTTAAAAAAATAACTGCATAACTTTGGAATTTACTTTGGTTAAAAGTGTTTGCCAAATGCACAAATATAAATGAAAAAAAGTTACTATCAATTTCTCAAAAATATTTAAACTGTTAAAGCTATTTTAATGACTATTGAATTTTGTAACTTAAGTTAATGTAGTTTATTGTATAATATCTTTATTATAAACAAACAATGAGAATTTGGGTTGATGGCTTGAACAACTAACTTTAATGTTTTATAAAAATTTTCTGCTTCATAAACCATTTCATAAAACTGAAAATATATAATGAGATGTTTAAGAAAGGCTGAATTTTTACTGGAAGGTCAACATGACATGGAAAAAGCATTGTTACACTATTACAGTTTTTATTTTTTACTTTTGTTATTTACTCCCAAACACTGCACACAAACACATAACCCTTACATTTGATCTCTGACTCTGAATGAACAGGAGCGAGAGGAGGGTCTTTTGAAGGGAGGCTGTAAAAATGGTGGTTTTGTTGATGGGGCAGACATGAGGAAACTGTCTCTATCTGGGCACTCCTCTCCAGAGGTGGTCAAGAACCTCCCAAAATCAAAGGTCAGTAGAGACTGTGCTCCTTTAAGTATGAGGTTGAATAAGTTTTGTCATTGTTTTTGCCTATAGGAAAATATGTTTTGGTCTAGTGCTGTGTTGCAAGTTTATGGTATTGTATGAGCGACATAAACAGTGTGATCTGGTCACCTGATTGAGTGAACAACATTCAATGAATTATTCTACTGCAATTCACATGGAATTTCACTCTCCAGAAACTCCCATCATTTTACACATTTTATTTGCAGAGAGACTTTAAAGTGTTACATTTTAAAGCTCCTCCTCTTCATTTCTAATGCTTATACTTTCCTGTGAACTTTTCTGTGTGTGTTTTTAAAATTCAGTAAATCCCTGAAAATGTTTGATAGCACAAGCTCTGGTCTCATTGCGTGATATTTTATCCTGTGTTCTACCACAGCCCATCCTGCAGTATGCTTCAGCGTTTGATGATGAGCTTCAGGAGGCTCATGAGGAGCCCGTGGAAGAGATAGCTGTTCAGAGTGTTCTTGAGGTGGCCAAAGAGATGCCTGAAAGAGCTGTGGTGGACAAACCTACTTTTGTTATTTACTCCCAAACACTGCACACAAACACATAACCCTTACATTTGATCTCTGACTCTGAATGAACAGGAGCGAGAGGAGGGTCTTTTGAAGGGAGGCTGTAAAAATGGTGGTTTTGTTGATGGGGCAGACATGAGGAAACTGTCTCTATCTGGGCACTCCTCTCCAGAGGTGGTCAAGAACCTCCCAAAATCAAAGGTCAGTAGAGACTGTGCTCCTTTAAGTATGAGGTTGAATAAGTTTTGTCATTGTTTTTGCCTATAGGAAAATATGTTTTGGTCTAGTGCTGTGTTGCAAGTTTATGGTATTGTATGAGCGACATAAACAGTGTGATCTGGTCACCTGATTGAGTGAACAACATTCAATGAATTATTCTACTGCAATCCACATGGAATTTCACTCTCCAGAAACTCCCATCATTTTACACATTTTATTTGCAGAGAGACTTTAAAGTGTTACATTTTAAAGCTCCTCTTCTTCATTTCTAATGCTTATACTTTCCTGTGGAATGAATGAAAACATTTGAACTTTTCTGTGTGTGTTTTTAAAATTCAGTAAATCCCTGAAAATGTTTGATAGCACAAGCTCTGGTCTCATTGCGTGATATTTTATCCTGTGTTCTACCACAGCCCATCCTGCAGTATGCTTCAGCGTTTGATGATGAGCTTCAGGAGGCTCATGAGGAGCCCGTGGAAGAGATAGCTGTTCAGAGTGTTCTTGAGGTGGCCAAAGAGATGCCTGAAAGAGCTGTGGTGGACAAACCTGTAGAAGAGATACCTCAGACCAGCCAGGCCGCTCATCATGGCCCATATTACTACTTCTATCAAGGTGTGTGTGTGGGTCTGTTGGTAATAATGTTTAAAGCTACTTTTCAGGTAACTTTTTTTAAAATATGATGTTATTTCTCTTATTTATCATTTTACACATTTTATTTGCAGAGAGACTTTAAAGTGTTACATTTTAAAGCTCCTCTTCTTCATTTCTAATGCTTATACTTTCCTGTGGAATGAATGAAAACATTTGAACTTTTCTGTGTGTGTTTTTAAAATTCAGTAAATCCCTGAAAATGTTTGATAGCACAAGCTCTGGTCTCATTGCGTGATATTTTATCCTGTGTTCTACCACAGCCCATCCTGCAGTATGCTTCAGCGTTTGATGATGAGCTTCAGGAGGCTCATGAGGAGCCCGTGGAAGAGATAGCTGTTCAGAGTGTTCTTGAGGTGGCCAAAGAGATGCCTGAAAGAGCTGTGGTGGACAAACCTGTAGAAGAGATACCTCAGACCAGCCAGGCCGCTCATCATGGCCCATATTACTACTTCTATCAAGGTGTGTGTGTGGGTCTGTTGGTAATGATGTTTAAAGCTACTTTTCAGGTAACTTTTTTTAAAATATGATGTTATTTTTTTTATTTTTTATTTTTTGTAGCTGAGGATGGTCAGCAGATGTTTCTGCATCCAGTGAACGTGCGCTGTCTGCTGAGAGAGTACGGGAGCCTGGAGAACAGCCCTCAGTCTATCACCGCTACCGTAGTGGAGATTGATGGACAGACTGTCACTGAGGTACACGCATCTCTTATTCTCACACATTCATGTCACCAGAGTAGTGGTAGCTGTTGTCAGAATGCAATGCTAGTCTACTGCTTACTGAAAACTTTATACTAGAGTGAAAGAGCAGTGTGGTATGGTGCTATCATGCCTAGTGTCTGAAGTCATAGCACCACTGAAGCATGCTTGACTGGGGTACATTTATATCACGCTCGCAGAATCAGGTCTTGAACTGATTCAGTAATGCCTACCATTAAGAAACTGATCGACAGGCTTCATTTTTAGGAAATTCGCCGTCGACATCGTTACCTCTCTCACCTGCCCCTCACCTGTGAGTTCAGCCTGTGTGAGCTCAACCTTCAGCCTCCCATTCTCTCAAAAGAGACCCTGGACAGCTTCGCAGGTACATGCACATAAACATTAAACTATTAAACCCCATCATGACCCCTACATAGATGAATAACAGACAGTGGTTGAAGAGGTCAGCCAATGTTTTTGAGAGAAGTCTCTTATGCTCACAAAGGCTGCATTTATTTGACCAAAAATACAGTAAAAACATTAATATTGTGGAATATTGCTACAATTTAAAATAACCGTTTTATATTTTAATACATTTTGAGCTGTAACTTATTCCTGTGATGGTAAAGCTGAATTTTCAGCATCATTACTCCAGTCTTCAGTGTCACATGATCTTTCAGAAATCATTCTAATATGCTTATTTGCTGCTCGAGAAACATTTCTTATCTGTGCTGAGAATGGTTGTCCTGCTTAACATTTTTTATTTTATTTTTAAATGTCATTTATTTGAAGCAATTTTATTTTCAAAAATGTTTAATGTTTTGTAAATGTCTTTTCTGACGCTTTTGATTTAATGCATTCTTGTTGAAGTATACTTGTTGCATAGTGATATCATAATTGCGGTTTCATTAATTGAACTGAAGAAAAAAATGACATGACAAAAAATGAGGGAAAATGTATTGGTAAATGGTTCAGTCCTACAAAAAATGTTATTAAACACATTTTTTTCTATTTCCGGCAGATGACTTGGAGAAACGGAAGCGCCTGAGGCAGAAGAAAGCGAGGGATGAAAAGAGAAGGGAGAAGAGGATTGAAATTGAGGAAAACAGGAAACATGGCAAATGTGAGAATTTAATTCCTCATTGCATGTGTTTCTGCGCAAACATGGCGCACATTTTCATGAAACTAGACAATGTTTGATTGTAGAACATTCAGCTAATTTCAGGGTGTTGTGATTGGTTTGATTATTGCATTTATTTTTGTGTGTTCTTCAGATCCAGAGGTGCACATTGGACTTGAGAACCTCCAGCATTTTCCTGCTTTTGGATCGCCGCCTCAGAGCGGCTCACAGGTGCAGCTCCCAGAGCTCCTGCTGGGCCCCCCGTCTCCTCTAAGCAGCAGCCCTTCATCAGGTAGCACGCACTCTCTCTTGCAGTGGCCTTCAGTGGTTAGTCTTCTGTGCTTATGACCTGTTTTTATTTCAGATGGAGTGATGTTTCCTAATCTGAGCGAGCACAGTCCATCTCGGAGCGTAGCCAGTGTAGAAGAGGATTCTCACTGCATGTCCTTCGCTCAGGTTTGCCTGTCATTTCTCTCAGACTGCCTAAAGCACTTTCTTTCATGTTTATAACAAAATAGTCAATTTTGTAGCCTTCATGTGGTGGGAAAATCATCACTAAAATCAAATTGAATTTAAATCGAGAAATAAAAACAATGCCATCTTGAGAGTTGTGCCTAAATGTACCATATTAATGTGTGCAGATGCTGAAAGATGGGAAAGCCCGTGTGGATGCCGGGCCTAAAACTACCCCAAAGAAAGGTGAGGGTTCTGTCATCACTTGACTTACCTGTTACACTTGATTCTTGTTGGCTCACTGGCTACACTAACTCCTAATAGCATAGTTTTTAGTGGGTTTTAGTGACCTTTATTAGAACCTTCAATTATTAGTAGTAATTTTTAGTGATGTGTTTTCCTCCACAGCAGACATGTTCCTGGCCCCTCCTCTGGCAGACAGTGATGGAGAGAGTGACGGCTCTGATCGGGTCCCAGTACCCAGTTTCCAAAACTCCTTCAGTCAGGCTTTTGAGCAGGCTTTGTCCCAGCTGGACCATGGAAATCAAACTCCAGCACAGGCTTTACCCATCCCTGGTGAGAAAAAAAAAAAAAAAAGATTCATATTTTAATTCACCCAAAAATGCAAATTGTTATCATTTACTCACCCACAAGTTGTTCCAAACATGTATGAATTTCTATCTTCTGTTGAATACAAAAGATATCTTGAGGAATATAGGGAACCAACAGTTTTCATTTGGAACAAATTTAGCATGAATGAATATGGAAAAAAAAATATATATATATGTATATGTGTAATATTACTGTCACTTTGATCAATTTATTGCATCACTGCTGAATGAAAGTATTAAATTGTTTACCAAAAAAAAAAGTCTGACCCCAAGTTTTTAAATGGTAGTTCGTAGTTAAATTTAAAGAGAAATTCAAAGCAGTGTTTATTTGTCACAGAAATGACAAATAATAAAACGTTAAACCACAAGTGCATAATGCCGCACAGAGACTTCTGGAAACACTTATTAGTCATGATTCAATAAAGTGTTTCTTTGAACCTGCCGATTCATTAACATGAAACCACACTCCCATCAGTTATCTCACTCTGAAACAAAGTATAAATGATGAAAGCTTGTTTTTTTTATATAGCTTTTGGTTTGCCATAATGTTTGTTACCCATGTGACATTTCTTCTCTACTTTATAGATGAGAAAGGGGGGAAGAAGAAGAAGAAAAAGCAGAAGCTTCTGTTCAGCACCTCTATGGTTCACACCAAGTAAACACTGAAGTCCACCCTTCACTCCCGTTTCTACTTTCTGCCTTATTCCTTCCATATGCTTAGGGTTCATTATGACCCTCAACAGCAGTTTCCCTCCTTTTTTCATGCCCCTGTTGAATGAGAACCTCTCCAGACATTCAGTGACCTGCAGGAAGCTCAGTATCAGCAGTGATTATACACTTGTTCTGTGTTTCTTACAGAAGGGACATATGCTGAAATTTAAGAGCCTAGATCAGGTACATTTGACATGGTGCTGTAGTTTAGAGCTGATATTCCAATATTGTCCAGAATGAGGGTGGAGAAAAATGACATGGTGGTTGGTTATGGGTTGCAGTTATATATTTTGGGGGGGTCCTGAGGTAGCAGTCAGCCAGCTGCAGAAACGTCCTGTCCCTCCATCATATCTGTGACACCTTTGTACTTCAACCATGATGCTTTGAGTCTGGGAATTAAATTTAGCAATGCTAACATCCTAAATAACGCACAAAGTGAAGAACCTGTAGTGAGGATTATATGCTTTTGAGTTATTCTTCCTGTCAGACACATGCACACAAAACTATGCTGATTGTAACACATTCTTGCTTGTTTACATGCCACCACACATTTTCTTCCTGTTTATTAAGAAGCTCTAAACTCTTGGTGTGGACTTCAGTCTGTATTCAACTCTTACCAGCTGTTATTATCTGTTCAGCCTGAGAACTGCCTTTCACAATCAGACACAATAAGTAAAAGAAAAAATTGTTCTGCTGGAATAGCCGAGAACTTGGTGGATCTTTAAAGCACTTGAATATATTAGAACCTTCATTTATTAGCCAGGATTCAGAGCTGCTCATGTTCAATAGTGTTCAGATGTTAAAAGGCATCGGAGAGCAGCCGACTCCTCTACTTGCTATGTGTTCAGTGAAGAAAATATGTAAAGACAGAAAAGGCTATATAAAATGTTGTAGAGGGTTTAATTTTTCTCAATTTTCCCTTTTTTTTTTCTTGATGAAACCTGTGATACAGAACCTGCATATTGACTAAGTTCAAATGAATAAAGGATTGGTATTCACTGGCATTCTGTTTGTCTTGTTTAGAACCGATTTAATTTATTAAAAGACCATTCACTTTTCTTTTTTTTTTACATTTACATATATTTTGGCATTTCTGATTGTAGTCTCCGATGCCTTTGCGATAAAATGTTAAGTACAGGTTTATATTGATTTGGGTGTTTTCATATAGTTTGATCATTGTGCAATTCTTTGATTTATAATATAGTAACCTATTGTTAAAGAAAAAACAAAAACATGTGCCTTTAAGATGCACATTTTGAATAGAATAATAAAAAAAACTGCTCATTTCTTTGTCCTTTTGTCAGTGAAGCAGTACTATGGCATTTCACAAACCTTCACACACATTCTATTCAGAGACATTTATTCTTATGGTCAAACTTGACTGGATACAGAAGGCATCGTGTCTTTTTTTTTTTCTTCTTCTTGATTACACAACTATACTAGTACAAAACTTCAGAGACATTTATTCTTATGGTCAAACTTGACTGGATACAGAAGGCATCGTGTCTTTTTTTTTCTTCTTCTTGATTACACAACTATACTAGTACAAAATGGGCAGTTGTACAATATGCATTTTTCTCAGTATTGCCAAACAAATTCACAGATGTAAATTATCAATCACTGGCTCAACTTCCCCACCTCTTCCATGTCAGTTCAACTCAGAAACTAAGGCTACAAGGTAAGAACAGAAATAAATCACTTTGGTTAATTCACTTTCAGCTCGGTAAATGCTAATTAGAAACAGAAAACGTGCACCGTACTAAAGAATAATCGGATAAGATGATTTTGTGTGCGAGTAAGAGGAGCGTAGAGGTTTTTAAGGATGTTAAGAGATGTATTTATGGAGTGACAACAAAATGAGAAAATGGACTGTTCAAGATGGGTTAGAAGGAGCAAAGGTCATGATTTGCCCCAGTCTTGCATGAACACACAACATGTCAGACGGAGCAGATATGAAAGCCATTAATCGAGAAATGGCACTAGATGGAAATAACTGAAATAAAGGACCAGAAAAATCACTGGACATGCATTTAAAGCTCCAGGTACTTTGTTGCCATGGCAAGAATTGGGGCGCCTGTGGGGACACCAGGGAAGGGGCCGCTGGATCCAGCAATGTCGATATGAGAGTAAGGCAGAGGTTTGTCCGAGTCCACTCCATGCTGTGGGACAAACATGGTTAATGGATATATTTGAGCAAAACTGTTACATCTTAAATAAATCCTGAACTGATAATACACCCATTTTGTGTTTGTCTACCTTATCCAGTCCAGAAGCCATGATGAGGAAGGCGGCAGGCGTCTGGTGTCCACGCGGTGTGGCGGATGAGGGCAGGTTATTAGACTGCAGGATCTCTTCATACTCAGACTTCCCTTTGTGGAACTCGTAATCCTCTCTACGAATGGTGGACACCTCAAACAGATCTCCCAGCACCTCTCCCGCTGCCACACAAACAGATTTCAGACAAATGAAGCTATGTTAATGGAAGCAAAAACAAACGATTCTTAGCTCTTCTTACCTTTCTGCCACTGCAGAGCGTTTCCTGAGCGTTGAGCAGCACCGTTATCCATTATGATCTACAGTGACACATGGAGAGTCATAATGGAATTTCCTCAACCTTCAGAAGGTGTGTAGGAGTATGTTGAAGTACTCACAGAGTAATGAGGTCCCATGGCTCTGATAGCATGTCCTGTCAGAGTAGCGATAGTGAAAAGCTGAGGAGACACCTCCTTCAATGCCTAAAGAAGCACAAAAGAGGTCCACACTGCTGTGAGCATGTAAGATATGCTGCAGCTGCATGAATAGGTAATCATAAATCCCGTAGGAGATCTAGACAGGTGGAACTGGGGAAGGTGGAGGGTTTTGGAGGAACTGTACAGTGAACGCTGAACCAGACAATTTAAATGTTGAGCAAGCAATCACACGGTGTGATGTTAGCAGATTATATGTAATGGGTCTGTCAGCCTACAACATCTAGAGTTTCATGACTGAAATAAATAATATACAAAACCATAACTAAACTAAATTAAAACTTTAAAAAATTTTATTATTTGAAATAAATCTTAAAACTAAATATTAAATGACAATTTAAACTTCAACAAATGAATAACTGAAAAAAAAAAATCAAGCTTATTCAAAATTGTAACTGTTGTAATTCTAATTCAAATAATATATATATATATATATATATATATATAAAATGATGATAAGCAGAGCTGTAGGTGATACATACATGCAAATTAGACCTTCCTACATTTCAGTGTTTTGGCATCTGGGTTTCAGTAGTCTTTTTGGTTCTGTCAGAGTAATTTTTCATATAACAAAATGGTCTTGATGTCATGATAGGGCCCCTTTAAATCTTAAATCGTAATGCACACTACTTTAGAGTGTATGCTGAAATATGCAAGTACCTGCTCCTTCATCTCACATAGCAAGTCCACCATCACCATTCTTCCTTCAGCATCAGTGTTTCCAACTCGAATCCTGCGACCAGCACGAGACACCACCAACTCATCAGCTACATAACAATCTGCCAAAGGGTAAAAATTTTTTAATAAATAATAATAGATGACCCATATTTAGCAATAGACACCCAAACTGGACAAAACATGCACACAAAATTGCTTACCAGATCCGACACTGTTCCGCACCATTGCCATTGCACCCACAACCTTCAGGTGTTTGGGCTTTAGTTTGGCTAAGATCTTAAAAAAATAAACATACATTGATATTAGACTAATATTCTCGTCAGTAATACGAGCAGGTGCATATGTGATCAGTACCTGGAAGAAGCCAGCAACAGCCGCAGATCCACATTTATCTCTGTGCATTCCAGCCATGATTCCTCCGGCCTTGATGTCGGCACCACCGGTGTCATACGTAATGCCCTGCAACAACATACAATGTTCATATGTGCCGGAAACTCTTCTATCCTGGGCGTCCAAATACAGTTAACCTAAAACTCACCTTGCCAACCACCATGAGGGTCTGTTGAATGGGTCCTTCCCCACAGTACAGCAGCTTGATCACTCGGGCCTGGTGGCGCGGCACAGCTGAAGCACAATCATGAGCCTTAAGTGCACTTTACATAACACAACACACTAATGATACCCAGAACTGGAGTCTTGAGCTCTCAAGAACACATAAATGTGGATTTGGTCTAGGTCATGGTCTTGGTTCATGGTCTCATAGCTCATTATACTATCAGTGTAAATTGGCTCAACAACAAGCACATTTACTTTGATTACTTACAATGAAAATGTAAAAAGATATTGTAAAAAAAGAAAAGAAAAAGGTTATACTGTAAAAATGTTGCATATATTACGAGAATGATTTAAAAAAAATATCTTTGAAAGAAGTGTCTTATGCTCACCAAGGCTGAGTTTATTTGATCAAAATTAAACCGTAATATTGCAAAATATTATTACAATTTATAACAACTCATTTCTGTTTGAATATATTTTACAATGTAATTTATTCCTGTGATGCAAAGCTGAATTTTCAGCATCGTTACTCCAGCATACTCCAGTCATTCTAATATGCTGATTTGCTTATTATTATCATTGTTAAAGAAAGATTAGCTGTATTATTTGTAATATTTATTATTTATGTATGTTTTTGGTTAAATGGCAGCAATGAAAATAAGTTCAGTGTTCGAAAAACAAAAGTCTTACTGTTAGCACAGCGGTTGACTGCAGCCAAACAGGGATACTCCTTCTCCAGAGTATTCAAATTACTCACTACTGTCACCTAGCAAAGACATGCAGATGAATAAAGCATGTCAGTTCTTACTGAGATGAGAGAGAGCTTTAAATGCTCACATAAAGACTCACCGTTACAGGACTATCCTTGAAAACTGCTTGCACATATTCAGCTACACGTGGGGCAGCCATTCGCTCCGGGTCAGAGCCACCGATGTCACGATAGACAAGCCTATACCATAAACAAATCATCTTTTTTTATTGATTTTTGTACACAATGGATCCTCGGAGATACCTGGTTAATTAAAGATCTTTGTCCATATGAAATGCTAAAATAAAACATTGTTTCCACAGACTCATACCTGCCGCTCTCCAGAGCAGTGGCCAGCTCAGTAACGGCTTCTCCCTGCGCCTGGTTCTTCACCCAGATGCCCAGCACAGCCACCTTATGAGGGGACGACTTGTGCTCCCTCACCTCTAAAGGCTGATGACACAGAAATATAACTAGGTTACGCTGATACCGACAAGCAGAAAAGTCAAAAACTAGAGAACAAAGAAGCAGAAATAGAAGGGCATTAGTTCTGTAAGTCCCAGTGCTATTTTAGTATTATTTACGTGCAATTATACTATTTATTAATAAGTTGGATTGGCTGTTATTTTTATATTTTCAGTTTTCAATTTTCAATTTATTTCAAGTTTAATTTTGTTGTGCTTCTTAAAATGTGATTTTGTCATTTTTATTAGGTCTTCATTTTTAAATGTTTTATATTATTTAGCTTTATTTTTATTTGTTTTAGTAATTTTAGGACAAACTTATTTCTTATTTTATTAAATTTAGTTGCCAAGGTAACATTTCTCATTTTTGTTAAGCTGATTTCATCATCTAATATATATATATATATATATGAAGAAATCAGCTTAACAAAAATGAGAAATGTTACCTTGGCAACTACAACATGTGGAATTTGTTTTCATTAATTGAAATAAAGCATATAATAAAAATATTATATATATATATATATATATATATATATAATCTCAAAATAACTAGAACTGAAAAAAAAGTACTTAAGTACAATTGTATCAGTTTTAGTTAATATCAACACTGGTAAGATATAAATAAGGAAATAACTTTTTTAGGAAACTGAAATTTTAATATGTAACCATTCTGATGATTGAATTAAATAAAGTGAAAATTAAACATATAAATTACAAAATAAAAATAAATATACAATATGTTTCTCACTGTGTAGAGAACATGCAGGGCTCCTAGAAGAGCCACTACGGTGTTCTTTGCATAGCTGCTGTGTGGGGGACAAACCAGCAGAGGGCGCTGCATGCCAGCTTTCACAGCCCTATAACAAAAAAATATTCAGATCAACACAATAAAACCTTTAAATGAGTAAAAATTATTTTCAAAGAAAGAAATGTGTCCTGGAAGAACCTGAGGCCAAGGACACACAGAAAAACACAATGTTGTTTTGACAGGATGCACGTTGATCATTACACATCACACACATCATGTTTGCATAGGCACCTCTTAATGCCATTAGCAGCTGCATCTCTGAACCGCCGGACATCATCATAGTCCCGATTCACTGGACCAGTGCAGGCAAACACCAGTCTGTTTCCAGGGAGACCAGGAACCTTGACCACCACGACCTCTTCACCGACGCAACAGTCCACCTGAATGTGACAGAGTGACAGATGTGTGCAATAAAAAGAAATAGATATAAACCGCAGGGCTGATGAGTTGAACTCACTGCGCTGTAGTCCTGTAATGGTGCTTTCAAACACTCCAGCTCATCAGAGAGCTGCTCATGACTTTGGCATATTAAGATAATGCCATCAAAACTGCAAAAAAGAAGAAAAATCCAAATGAAACTTCACAATATATAGCAATACAGAAACTGCAGAATAGCAGTGCTATAATTACTCATTATTACACAGCAAAAAAACATTTTTCCTTCATCTGTATTATTGTCTTGTTTTCTAGTATATAACATGCTTGAAACCACATACATTTAATTGTGAAGCAGAATTGTGAAAGATATTAATACTTGTTTTCAGAAAATATACCCCATGGCCAGTGTGGTTTGTTGTTAACTAAACCTAAAACTAAAATTATTAAAATGTATTTTTGTTAATTGAAATAAAGCTGAAACATAATCAAATACAAATATAACAAACTTAAACTTCAGTTATTTAAGAAAGAAAGAAAGAAAGAAACGTCGCCTTGGCAGCTAACTAAAATAAAATAAAATAAAAAATAAAATAAAACAAAATAAATAATTTAATTTCTACAACTGAAATAAATACTTAAGGCTAAACAGAGATATAAAATTAATAAATTGACAAAAGCAAATACCAAAATTGCTAAAACTTAAAATTAAAATGAAAGCTTAATATATAAAAATAAATGCTAATTCCAAAAAAAATATATTAATAAACACTAAGACAGTGTATAAATAATACTAAAATAACACTATCACTGGCAACAACATTGTAGCTTTTTTGGGTTCATTTTATGGAAATAATTAATAAAAATGTGTTGATTTTATGCTTTAAAAATTACAGATCTAAATGAGTAGTTCAGTTCACAGAGGGCCACACTTGAGACAATATACTTGATAACAAAGTAGAGTTTATTGTCTTAATAAACTCTACTTTTACACATCAGTTATCAGAAAGCAGTCTAAAGTCTAAAGTCTATGTGTTGTTGATTGTAATGCAGCCAGTTCAGGGAACAGATTCATTATAAGTCACAGTTCCTCTGAGGGTAATGTGATGCTGCTAAGTGACCTATCATGCTCGTGAGCACCCATGCACAAGTGAGGCCACAAGACCGCAAATGCACATCAAGTTGAGAGTTTGAGACAGGGATTTTCTCACTTCTGGTCCTTGCAGTCAGTGGTACACTGGAGAGGCTGGACACTGGAATGAAGAAAAGACAGAGAGAAGATTAAAACCTTTACTAATGTTTTCTTGCTTAGTAATCACGTTTACAGACATGAAATCTCGTCAAGGTTAAAAAAATTATAATAATAAGTTGACTATAAGTTAGCTTGACTCATTGCAGCTGCTCTCACTATTAATATTTCTGATAATGTTTGATTAACATTTGAGTGTCTTTTGGCATCTAGGAGTAGTGGGGTCCAAAGGACTGAAACTGTGACAAAGGACCATGGTTACGCTTCTGTTTTGCAATTTCTATTTAAAGGGGTCACATGATGCTTTTTTAAAGATCATTATTTTGTGCATTTGGTGTAACAGAATATGTTGACATGCTTTAATGTTCAAAAAACACATTATTTTTCAAATACTGTACATTATTGTAGGTCCTCTATGCCCCGCCTCTCTCAAACGCTTCGTTTTCTACAAAGTCCCTCCTTCCGACAAGCACAGTCTGCTCTGATTGGCCAGCTGACCCAGTGCATTGTGATTGGCCGAACACCGCAAGCACTCGTCGGAAATGTAACGCCCCTTACCATAATCGCGAGCTTCATCTTTCAAAATAAATGTAAAGACAGTTAATAATGTCATTAGTTTTACCATCAGTTCAAGCCCAAAAGGGGAACAGAGTCGCGTGACAGACACAGTGATGAAGCTGGTATGTGTTTGTATGTGTTTCTCTCTCTCTCTCACACAGACCCACGCACGCACGCACGCATGCACACGCACACACACACACACGATGCGCAAAACTCCGCATTTGAACAGTCAATAATAATAATAATAATAATAATAATAATAATAATAATAAGTTCAAATTGATCAAATTTGACTTTAGTACGGTCTCATTCTGCTTTCTAAACTCTGAGAAGAATTCATGAGATTGATCCCATACGATTAGTACAATCGTAGCAAGAAACAGATTAAAAAGACACAGAACAAGTTAACATCTATTTTAACAGCAATGCATAATCTAGCTTTTAGCAATTATCACTTAAAATTATTGCAGCTGCGCAATGACTCAGATAATGCAATGGCCGCAGAAAACTCAATATACTCCCCCGAAGACAGCAGTTATAATAAAAGTGATTTTAAACTTGACCAGTTGTAAATAATCCTCTTACCTTACAGACATCCTCGCGGATCCTTCTCTCGCCTTGCACAGAAGTGAAGTCAGCTGACAGAGTTCAAAGACAAATCACATGACCACTGGAGAGCTATGGAAATGTAGTTTTTCCCAACTCTGTAGGGAAATAAAATGCACAGGAATTGTGGAATAAATACATCAAGTTATTTCAAATGCGCGAATTTTAATACGTATTTCAATGTTTTAACTTACGCGTGTATTTCTTTAAATTACGTCTTTGTCAACAAACATCCCTAAAACTACAAAATAAAACCGGAAGTCACAGTGATGAGAAGTCCGACTCATTTCTGTGAATCGGTTCTTTCGAACAGTTCATTGCAAACTGGCTCAAAACCCATTTTTAATTCTTTTCGTCCCAGTGGACACATGTATCACACACGACTTTATTATAGTTTTTTTTATAGAGTTTATTATATTTCCACGTGTCCCAGTTCATTTTGTCGCAGCTTTTAAGTCACCGTAGTATTTCAATAATTTCAGCAGCGTGCAGATCCTGGTTTCTGTCAGACTGTAGCTACAGGAGAGCGTGCAGTGCTTAGCTCGCTCACATAATGTACCATACAGCCTATCTATCTTTTAAAGAAAACATCTCGTTATTACGAGAAAAGATGTCGTTTTAACGAGAAAAGATGTCGTTATTACAAGAAAAGATGTCGTTATTACGAGAAA
>NW_015505680.1:69998-84621 GCF_001515645.1 Sinocyclocheilus grahami
ATCTCTGTCACTTATTTATACATGGTATCAAAAATATATGCGTGTTGCAGAAAGTCCAGTGTCCAACTGTGAAGGTCCAGTGATTAACAGAGTTATCTATCAGCTTTAAGTATGGTGTTTTATGCTAAACAAAGAGGTTGTTTTTTTTGTGTAATGATATTATTTACACAAATGTAGATTTGTTAAAGATGCTCCATGTTTTGTGGCTTTTAAAATAATTCAAACATTTTATTTAAATCAAAAAGCAGTTGAAATAAAGCCGTGTATTGATTAACACCCCTTGAGTTGAACTGAATTTGTTATAATTTGCTTTTATGTATTCCATTGTTTATTATTTTGTAATTAATTAATTCGTTTTTATTTCTTTCTTTCAATGTATGTTGCTTGGATTTAGTGCGTTTGTCATTTGAAGAGGTTTAATAAAGGTTAAAAACTAGCTGTTCGGTGCATCACCCCTTTAAAAAGATTTAAATACAGCATGCAAAATTAAAATAATTCATTAAATCATTCATTAGAATTCACTACAGCCTTCTTGATCTCTGTATAGATATTATAGATGTATTATATATTATCCATGTTTTAGATGAGTGCTTTCACAGTGTTTTAAATCAGCACGCCAAATGTCTGATTTTCTCTCTCTTCAATATGACTTCGCTGTTATTTATGTGCTTGGAATTTGCAAATATGATATTTGTGACTCTATTTGAAGGGCACATTATTTCTCTTGTCATCTTGCACCTCTTGGTATGTTTGTCTATTTCTCCCTTTCACTTCTGTATGTCCTTTCTTCTGTCTGTCTCTCTTTCCCTCTGTTTTCTAATAGATGAGATTTCTGGGTATCTCTCAGCTCAGTTTGAGGAGACTCAATGCTGTATTCTCTGCAGGCACCGTCAGAGGCACCGCAAGCTCAGCCGCTATGAGACTCGTCCAGTTCTGCCACAGAGGCGGCGAGGGGGGTGTCAGAGTCGGGGTGGAGCAGGCAGGAGGTCAGGGGGTCATTGATCTGAAAGCCTTCGACTCCTCCATGCCTTCCACTATGAGAGAGTTCCTAGAAATGGGGGAAAAGGGAATGGACTGTGCTAAGAGGTATTAAGAATGCACACTGTAACACAAACTACACACACTCAACAGAGAGAGCACATACTTTACATAGACCGGTCATTTTGTCTGGATCTATGAATTCTAAATCTATTAAAGATTAATTTTATTTTAAAATATTTAAAAAATGCAATTTCTACATAAGTGACTTGAATACACCTCTTCATTATTATTATTTTTTTAAATAATTTATAAATATGTTTTTAATTTATAAATAAATATTAATTTGATATTTTTGTGGGGGGCGTAAAGTAAAAAAAAAAAAAACAGTCAGGGTGATGCAACTGTTCCGATATCATAATAAAGAAAGAAAATCATTCAAAAATGGAATTCTTGAAAAGATAATAAAGTAGTTTAGCGTGAATCTTTTATTACTCCACAGAAAACAATGTTGTGAAAGTTTCTTAAAAAAACATTCTGCAAAGTTATGTGGTGCAACCAACAGGCAGAAACATGCAGAGGGAAAAAATGTAGAAAGTACTGCTGCAAGGTCGACAAGTCACTTAAAATAACAGATAATTTGACACTTTTTTTGTGACAAGGAAAGGTTAGCTCAGGTTGCACTATGACATGTGGAACGACTCCCCCAAAATTTTATATTTATGGGAAAAAAAACATGTTAGCTCATTTTTTAGGCATTCAAGAGATGTATTAAGTGAGGAAAGTGTCAAGTTATAGAAAACAGCATTTATTCATCTTTATCTCTCGCTCGCAGGGCTTTGTCCAGCGGCCAGCATGTGGTGGCGCAGACGGATGTCAGGCTGCTTTCCCCAGTGACTGGCCCAGAGAAGGTGGTGTGTGTTGGTATGAATTATAAAGACCACTGCCTAGAGCAAAATGCCCCGATTCCTAAAGAGCCCATCATATTCAGCAAGTTCCCCTCCACCATCACTGGCCCTTATGATGACATCTTTCTCCCAGCGGAGAGTCAGGTGAGTTTCAAACTGACAGCTGGTGTCACTTTAAATCAACAATGACACTTCATACTACAGAATAACTACAGTATGAGACTGACTGTTGTAATGTCAGCTGGAACCTGTCACATGCAGATTTCTGTTCGACATGTCCAACTTTAAAATAATCTTATTTTATTCAAAATCGAATATTGAAAATGTAGCAAATGTACTACTGTTTTCACTCTGGGGTGTGAAACGTGCAATCCATGTTTTCACATTGTGGCGGCTCAATTTACAGGAAGTGGACTGGGAGGTGGAACTTGCCTTTGTGATTGGACGGAAAGGGAAGCATATTAAGGTAGCAAAATGGTTATTTATATAAGCATCTGTTGACATGTGTGTTAAAATAGAAATGTTCTGTTAATTGATAAGATTTATTACAGTATATTAAACATTACGTGTGTAATTTCAGCTGCACTTGCAGGACACAATCACATTTAAGCATGTGAATGAGATGAAATTATAGGTGCAGTGTTTTTTTTTTTTTTTTTGGCTAAATGTGAGTTGTCAAAATATGCAATAGAACACGTTTATCCCTATAAAGCCTACTATAAGGCGTCTAAATTAACATGATTGAAACTTTGCTGAAAAATCTGTTGTACAATCTGCTACATGCCTTCTGTTGCCTGATTTACGTCAGAATCTTTACAGATTTTTATAAAGTAAACCTAAGAATAACTTTTCTATTGTTAGTAATATTTCAAGATGAACATTTACTGAACTGAAGCAACTTTACTTAATGATCCATACATATTTTTTTTAGAAAAATCATGTTAAAGTGTATCAAATATGATGCATCAGGCTTTTGGGAAATGTTTATTTGTACTCATTTCTCAGTCATCATTGTATTGCATAACATGTTTTGCCCCCCACAATAAAAATTACAAAGTTTTGATCATAAACTAAGCATTTAAATATCATCTTACCAAGACATATTATTAGAAGATATAGAGTGACAACTGATATTTATATGCATTTATGTAATGTCTGCAATACCGTTATAAAAATATACATTTTACATTTTAAAATCAGCATCTGAATCAAATTGCATATTTTTGCTCAGTTTGGGCCTCTAAATAAAACGGAAGTGTTTTTACCTTGAGTATAAGCTCCTTATTCTTATATATCATTATATGAGCCATAAAAGCCTCAACACATGCAAATTTTTTTTTTGTCTGAAGGTTCAATAAACTGCTCCATTTCAAAAGATTTTACTAAGTATTAATTTATATGCCAGGCTTTACAGGGTTAAGTCAATAAAGACTTAAGTATAATGCAGCAACCTAGCAGCAGGACATTTCTTGTGTCATTCCCACAATTGTCCCAACCTAATTTTAAATAAATGTATCTATTGGTCTCAGGAAGAGGAGGCCCTTTCCTATGTTGCAGGTTTCACTGTAGCGAACGATGTGAGTGCTCGTGATTGGCAGATGAAGCGTAATGGAAAGCAGTGGTTGCTGGGAAAAACCTTTGACACATTTTGTCCACTCGGGCCAGCGCTGGTTACCACTTCAGCACTCAAAGGTACTTAAAGTGGGAAAATACAAAAATGTGAGATAGATGTATTTGACAATTAATACTAGCACTATTTCTGGTCACAAATCAGATCAATCCTACTTGTTCAAACAGATGTTCATAACCTGGGTATCCGCTGTCTGGTGAATGGAGCCGCGGTTCAGGACAGTAACACCAATCAAATGATCTTTCAAACTGAGAAGGTTATTGCCTGGGTTTCACAGTAAGCAAGCTCACTCTGGTTTTAACTGGTTTTATTTATAAAATGCTCTCCAATGCTGCATGCATTTGATCAAAAATACAGTAAAAACAATAATATTGTGAAATATTATTACAATTTAAAATAACTTTTTTCTACTGCAATATATTCTAAAATGTAATTTATTCCTCTAATTCAAAGCTGAATTTTCAGCATCATTACTCCAGTCTTCAGAGTCACATGATCCTTAAGAAATCATTCTAATATGCTGCTCGAGAAACATTTCTTATCAACGTTGAAAACAGCTGCTTAATATTTTTGTGGAAACCATGCTTCATTTTTTTTTCATTGATGAATAGAAAGTTCAAAAGAACAGCATTTCTTTGAAGTAGAAAGCTTTAACATTATAAATGTCTTTACGGTCACCTTTAATCAATTTAATGCATCCTAGCTGAGTAAACGTGAACATTTAATATGTATTCAATTGTATGCATTTGCTTCTCGACTTCTCAAATTGGTGTTTTTCTGCAGGTTTGTGACACTTTGTCCCGGTGATGTGTTTCTGACCGGAACGCCTCCAGGTGTGGGGGTGTTCAGAAATCCACCTGTGTATCTAAAGGTGAGCTCTTCTATAGGAAAATCAATGCATATTTCAACATGGCTGGGTTAGCGTCATAACCCACAATCAGTGCACCTGGCAGGCTGTTAACACCCGCTTAAAGCCTTACCTGAAACCTTTGTTTTGACACGCAGATAAAGTCTGGTTGATTCGCTTCTGTTCAAACGGTCAGGAAAGTGTGGCTGACACTGACACAATGAGAACAGCTGAAATGCAGAACAACACAAGACCAGCTGTAAAGCTCTTATTGACGTTGCGGTGATGTCAGTTTTCACACGAAACAGGCACATTTAACAGGCACTGGCTTCAGTATTTAAGCTTTCTAATTGGCATTCAAGTTGATTTGCTGAGGAAATCACATGGCCGAACAAATCGGTGCAAAGATTCAATTACTGACTTAATACTTCAGCTGTTCATTCGGGTTTTGACAGTCAATCACACATTTATGAAGAAAAGTCTTTATAGTGCACAATTCTTCATATACCACATTTTATTAATTTCTCCAATGAGATATAATGAACTACAAACAAATAAGAAAACACAGTCCGTCTTTGCAGTTGATTAAAAAACTATCTAAGAAGTAATTGCTCAAAGAAAATAACTGCATTTGCAAATTTCTATCAAATATTAAACAAAACAAGTATATAGTTACTGTAATGCTAGAGGTTATATCATTATTGAAGCAACTCTATATAACTATTACTCTAGCTTCATTAAAAAAATTAATGCATCTTGCAGACGAACCTTGTTTTGGTTGTTTGGCTCTGTGGTTTGCAGTTTTTAATGATCCATAGTCAATTTTGACATGCTTTTTAATCTGACAGATGATGTGACACACAACAAATCACATTAAATTTCCTGCAAAATACACACTGATAGCTCTAAAATATAAATAATAGTTTTTTTTTTTTTGCAAATAAATAAAAAAAGTTGCATAGTGTAGCTTTAATAATAATATTTGAAGCAACTCATCAAACCTTCAGAACAGCAGCTGTTTGTTAAATCAAAAACCTTCATTCTTCAGTCACACAAACAGTGATCTTCATTCAGTGTGCAGCAGACGTGCCCAGGAGAAAAGCAGCCGCCACGCCACACGTCATTTACACCAAATATGAGCTTGTTAGAAAATAACTGACGTTAATCCTGTGTGATTATAAATGCAATTTACACAATAGCAAAGTGTTAGTTCCTTTAGAAGCAGTTACATTTTGACTCGTGAGTGGCTGAAAAATGTACTGTCACATTTAAATGTATCTGGTCCACTGAGGTTGACAAGAAAACACGTTCAACTGGGTAAAAGCACATCTTTAAACTGTTTGAGAAGCGGTTAAAAACTTTCTCAAAAATGCAGCGTTTTAACATCTAGTATTTCATTATATTACTGTTGTATTTACTGAAGGTCGGTATACTGTAATGAAGTAATTGTAATGCTGTGTTTCAGAGGGGAGATGTTGTGGAGTGTCAGATTGACGAGATCGGGTCGATACGGAACACAGTCGTGTAACAGGAAGATCTACATTGATCGAAGTGCAACTACTATATTTCTAATTCATATTGATATCATAAACATGGATTATTTTTTAACAGAAGGCAATAAACATTATGCTCTGGGCCACTCTTATAATGCAGCCTTTTATTCTCATCATCAATGTGTTATTCATAAAGAATTTAATTTCAAGTGAGTGTCAAACTGGGGTTTTCATGATCAGGTTTCCAGTAGAGGGCATTACTGGCCTGTGTACATAAGCTTTCATTATTTCTTGTCCATGTTATCTATTCTCAGCTTGAGCTAAATAGGCTTGCTTCCCAGAAACAAATGTATTTTTGTGGTAAATTACGATGACTTTTCAGTATGCAAGATTCTGATTCTTATATCTGGAAAAATCATTCAAATGAATAAGTCTTAAAGTTGGTCAAAAGGTGCGGGAACCCTGAGTTTAATACTACATTTAATCCAATAAAAGCAGGAAATTTAACCTTTTTTCAAAGTATTATGATGAAACAACTAGCGACGGATGTTTTCTACCATATTGTGACGTACATCAGAGTGTAACGGATCCATTGGAAGATCCATGGAACTTGGATCCATTGGTCACTGATTGGATTTGGAGATGTGGGCATTGCACTCAAAAAACTAAAAACAAACAGAAAAAAACGACTGTGAGCTTTCAGTCAAATGCAAGAAAAGAAGCAGGGTTTAAGCAGACTAAATGATTGGAGAAGTCCGGTGTTTGTCACCAGAGAGAAGTCGGTCGCTTTTTGATGAAATGTATAAATAAAAAAAACATGGATGAATCGTTCGCAATATAAGATGCATTCACAAAAAAGATGGGGTGAATTTCCATTTCATGCCAAAAAACATTTTAATAAATGTAGGAATGAAAGTGATCTTTAATGGAAAGTGTTAATCAAGTGAATCCCTGAGTGCAGCGGCCAACTGTTAATTCTCAGCCCATTTTGTTTCTTGTTAATCACCCTATTCTTTTCCCATCTCCAGCTGAGTGTGTGTGTGCGGATCGATTGTCTGGGTGGCTCTAGAGAGCTTATTCAGCACTTCTGCACTACAAGCAGCAGCCATCCATTAGTCGTTTCACTCCCATGCCATTCACTCGTGTGTTGCTCAGAATTAAGATACACGAGAATGATGGATGTATGTAAATGCACATTTACTCAGGAACTGTTCTCATGTTGCATGAATGGGTGTTTATATATGTGATTGTCAGATGATATAATAGGGTATATATAGAGCCCAAGTCATTTCCAGTGAGTGATAGTCCTGTGTCTCTGTAGCATCCATCATCATTATTACCCATCAATACTCTATTCAGTGAAAACCTCCTGAAACTTTACTGGACCTCTGGAATCACTGATTCCTTAGACAGAGGAAGTGTTTTGGATGGATCTGTTTAGAGGTCTTTATTTACATTTTGGAGTAAAAAAAATGTTCTTTTAATTTTCTGGCCATTTTTAATAACTAAATGTCAACACCATCATATCAAAAGTAGTGCATACCCTAATGTCAAATATCTGTAATTATAAATCTAGCATTAAAACATAGTTATGAATTTAGACTACAGGATGGGTTTCAAAAGCTAATTTTTTAGCTCTTGTCAGTTGAATTCAGGAAACTGTCAGAAAGTCTTGCAGTGTTAAAAAAATTTGCGTCCTCTTTATTATCACATCAGTGGCAAATTATCTGAAACTGACTCAAATTATCTAAAAATCCCAAGCAATTTATTTGTAATTTAGCAGTTTTGATGGAGTTGCCATCTCCTCTCACCAGTTAAAATGTAAAAGCCTATAAATCTCACGTGAGCATGTGATGATGATGAATTAACAGCAGGTGAGGAAATAAACTGCTAAAGAAAGAAGGTGAATTTTACATTGCTTTTTAAATATTTTTGAGCTGATTTGATTTTTTCTTACAGTGCAGACAAAGTATGAACGTGGCTGTGAAACCTTGAAAATTACATGGATGGATTTTTAATTAACCTTTCCCTCTCTCAGGAGATGGCATATTTTTATATTGCCATATATTTTTAATGTATATTAAGTATTGGTTTATATTTCTTTTCTTTAAATATTTTTTTAGAATACTTTCAAGAAACTTAGAAGACAATTTTAATATTGATTTAATATAGATATTTTATTTTATAATATATAATTTTTTTCTTAATTTTAGAATGTACATTAAGTATTGATCTATGAGTTGTTGTTTTTTTGGTAAAGATTATTTAATTTGCAATAAATAACATGCGCATTCTAGTGATTACCTTGGATTCATTTTAAAGTGCAACTGTTGATATTTTCAAAAGTACAAGTAAAAGCAAGACCTGTTTTGTCCCATGTCTCAATCAGTGAACTGGTGCTTTGGTGTTCAGTGTTTGTACTAAAGGAAGCAGACTTCCTATGCATAGGAAGGAAACGTGATAATTCATCTTAATGGTTTAGGTAATGCGGGATGTTTGCATACATATGAACATTCATATGCAGCACTGTGTGGCTAAACTATATATCAAACCATGACACAGTCTAAAAAATGCTGGGTTGTTTCAACCCGACTTTGAGTCAAATATGGACTAACCCAACCTTTGGGTTAAAAATGTAATAAAAAAATTTAACCCAACAGCTGGGTTAGTCTATAAATATATTTGACCCAAAGTTGGGTTGAAACAACCCAGCATTTTGTAGAGTGCAGAAACACTGCAGCTGGGTCAATTATCAGAAACTTGTGTACTGAACCAAGCCCATTACATATTCATTACAGTTAAACAAAAGAAAAGGAATAAACAACACTAACTAATGAAACAGAAAAAACATCTTTTTGATGCAATTTATCTCCTCTTTATAAACAGAGAACATTATCTAACCATCGGAATAGTCATTATCTAACAAATAACTAAACCAATTCTGTGCTTTCAACAACAAAAACTAACAAAAAAGCAACCTCAGCATCACATATATTACAAAAAGCCAGTGTTCTAGGCAAAACAAAAACCAAACCCAACCCATGCATAATTAATGCTTTACACAACACCGAAGAACTGGATTTCAGAAGTGCTTACTGTTACCATTCCCAGCTGAGACTGACTTCTCTTCTCTTCAAACCTTTTCTCTTTCAGTTGTACATGAACTGTTTGAAAAACTGCAAGAGTTTCGCTTTGTGAGCGCACTGAGAGAAGAGAGGACTGACATCTAGATACGCATCTCCTCTCTGCCTGTCCTCAATCAACACCTAAAGCGCAGGAACAGAGAAACGCTGTTTAGTCCCCAGAGGCCAAATTAACTTTCCTTTATTACAACACCTGCTACATATGTTACACTTTACTGTCCTCGGTTGATCTGGCCTTGCGCTTTTATTTACAGCTTCTGTAGGGCTTCTTGTTTGTGTGTACAGAATCACTTACCCCAAGATCAATAAAGGTACGAAGCACCATTCTCACCGAGTCAATAGATGAGCTCTCTACAGAAGATTCACACAAATAGATCAAAAATACAGCACTGGGGTGATCACATGAAACCAGGACTTCTGTACTGAAGTATTATTTAATAATGCTGGAATACAATCTGATTTGCAGCAACTCTCTTATAAAACATCAAGGCTCTAGTCTTCAGCAGAGTAAGATTACCCAGTAACAAGAGAAATGATTCATAAATCTGTTAAAAACCAGTGGGATTAATAATACATTAAAGCTAACACATCAGCAGCTGAAGTGAAGCCGTCAGCATCTATGTAGGCCATTTAATGGTTAAAATTACTTCATTTACGCTCAAAGATGCTAAGAACCCTAAACGTTGCAATCTGATTCACATATTTATGTACATATGTGAATAATGGGATGTTTAATAAAGAAATTGTTGGTGTGTTGTTAGCTGAAACACAGTTTTTGCCTATATTTGTGATGTTGATGAACATCAGATGACATTTTATGACCAATTAATGGAGAAAACCAACTCATTCCAAAGTCTTTTTGGAAATATTTAGTAATTATTTAGTTTCCTCCACTAACCAGTTCTTAAGATATGAGATGTAAATAAAAATATGCACATTCATATGACGTAAAATGTATATAAACACATGCATTACGGCACTGCGCCTGTGCACAAAGTATTTTTGAATTGATTGAGAAAATAGTCGAAATCAAGCACTTACATGGTTACATTTTTCTACACCACCCCTTTTAACCTGATCGAAATTTTATTCGAATCAAGCTCAATTGGATCGATTCAGGTGTTGATATGAAGGCTTTTCAGTCAGACTGAGCAATCAATCAAATTAATAATGGATTATTAATAATGGATTATTTGTATCCATATAAAAAATCTGTTTGGTGATCCAATCACAAGTGCTTTATACGATGTGATAACGTGTCTCAAATGCATTTTCTGTGACCATTTCTGAAGGATTTTGTAGGTTGGTATGGGAATCTTAAAGAATTTAAAAATTCCTCTTTGCCAGTTAATGTTTCTTTTAGTAGTTCAGTAGAAGAATGTTTTGGGGGAAAAAATAGAATTTCAATTTCATTCTAGCGATGTTAATTAGTAATTACATTCCAAAACAACAACATTATTTCTATTATGTCATCATTGCGTAGTCCATTTAAGAAAAAAACATCTTTGTTCATCTGATGATGAAATCAAGTGTTTTGGTAAAGAAAACAAAACAGCTTCCATGGTGTATTTTCAACCACTTCCTTTGAGGAATGCCATGTTGCAAAAGCAAAGAGGAAAACATCTTTACTTGATTCGGTTTTAAGGTCGAGAGGCATTCTTGGGGGACCAGATGTGCTTATCTATCTGATATGTTTTTTATTGTCTATGCTGACCACTTGTGACTGGATCAGTCAAGATGGACGTTCTCTGTTTAAAACAGATTTGTGTGGACCGAAGATGTAAACTCAAATGGCAAATCCTTTCGCTTCATGGTGGTGAGAGGAAAATGAAAGTGTGTTTTTGTCTCCTACCGTAGTGCGCTTTGTCCAGCTGAGTTCGGTTCTTCAAGTGTGTGTGTAGTTGGCTCAAACAGTCTTTCTCTAAGATCAAAATGTTTAGGTTATAAACACTTTGTTGTTCACACTCAGTGTGCCAAAGCACAGTTACTCATCACACATGGCAATAGCACTCTTTGGCCAGAGGTCAGAGTTAGTGTGTGTGTGTGTGTGATAGGTGAGGGGAGGTAATGGAGGCTTTCTAGCGCCCAGCACAGAGCTCTCAGCCGGACACTCAGTAAACTACAGAGGAAGAACAGCAGCTCTGGGCAATGAGACGGCTGACTCAACTAGAAACAGAGAAAGAGAGTAAAGACAGCAGAAAGGTAGAGGACAGTGAGAAAACATGCAAAGGTTATTATTAGTCAGGTAAAAGATGCTGTTTGGGCGAATGTATAGACTTCAAGGAAGAAAGAAAGAAAAAAATTGACTTAAATTATTCTATTCATATTTGACAATCACAAAATATTCATTAAAAAAAATGTCCACAAAAAAAAAATGTTGGTTGATTGCTACTATTGTCCTAATTTGTAAATCACTTCGGAGAAAAGCTTCTACTTAATTATTAAATGTATTGTAGTTAAATCTAAAATATTACAGCACAGCTGTTTTCAACATTGATAATAATAGTAAATGTTTCTTGAGCAGTAAATCAGCATATTAAATGAATTCTGAAGGATTATGTGACACTGAATACTGGAGTAATGATGCTGAAAATTCAGCTTTGCATCACAGGAATAAATTACATTTTAATTGTATTAAAATAGAAAACAGGTATTGTACATTTTAATAATATCTTACAACATTACTGTTTTTGATCAAATGAATGCAGCCTTGTTGAACATAAGAGACGTCTTTCAAAAACATAAAAAAAAATAAACGTACTGACCCCAAAGTTTCGAGCAGTATATTTAGTCATTATAGAATGTTTTATGAATGTACATAAATGCTCATTTTCAAATAATGCAATTTTTTGCACAATGTAATAAAATTACAAATAATTATTAATTTTATATAAATCCAATCATGATACCCTTATCATGATTTAGATTTCTATTAAAGAAAATCTGTTCTTAATATGTGCTATTTTTAAAGTATGTATAATATCTATTATTTATTTAATTTGCAATTATTTATATACACATGTAACAAAAATATAAAATTCATATTATAAACAAATGTTTGCTTGAGGTTCTGATGCAACAGAAGGCACAGTCCACACCAGCTTCTCTCCTGCAAGCTCACGCCAATGACATTCCCTTCATGTTTTTATCTTCATTCTGAATTCATCGCACAGATACTGAGATACTGAGCAACACACAGACAGACATCAGACTTCTAGAGCAGCATCTCTGATCTGTCTTAGTTTTAAGTCTGTTTTGTCTGTCTGATGTTTGCGTGCTAGTGTTTGTGAGTGGATTTCATCTCGCTGAAACTCTGGATCCAAAGCGTCCAAAGACTGAGAGTACTGTGAATCTGAATATATAATTATAAACAAAAATATTCAGATCCAAAACACTGTGTATGCTCTAAACTTTGCTGCCTGTGGGGTTGTGTACCTTATAAGAGCGTGCGTCTGGTTCCTCACAGTCTGAATCGCTGCTCTGGTCAGGATTGTCTGAAACAGCCCATGACAACACACCCTGCTTCTTCATGAAGTCACACAATGGTGTATCCTTCTGAACCTACATTCACACATGAACAAGTAGTTCACATCTCTAAAGACACACACAAACAAGCTGCAAAATGATCAGTTTAGGGTTGAAATGACCTTTAACCACAGACAAACAAAAATAGCTTTCACCTCTGTGGGTGTTTGTGAATCAGTCTGCTGAAAACTGTGGTGGCACTTGAAAATAAATGGACACAGACCAAATGGTCAGCATGTCAGAGATTAGATTGAGTCTGAGAGCTCGCTAGATGTTTGGGCAGTGGAGTGAAAAGTGTATTTTTGGTGAATTCTGTATTTTCTGCGAATTCTGAACCTAACATTAAAAACTTCAGAAAAACTTCATTTGTGATGGGTGTGATACTGTAAATTGACCAGGCTGGATAATCGTCTCTGCATTTATTTATTTCCATGATAAACTCTATTATCATATTTTAAAGTGTGATTACTAAAGTATTAGTGTTAATTTTGTCTGCTGTTTTTTTTAATTTAGTCTTAGTCCTGTGCCAAATGTCCTTTTCAGTTTTTATCATATTCAGTCAACCTGTCCTGGTTTTTGTTTAGTCACGTTTTTGTAGACTACAAGTCTTGGAATTTTTTATCTAGTTCTAGTCAATTAAAACCTTGTAACATTTTAGTCATGCTGCATAATGGTTAAAGAGATAATCATAGTTGTTTTGCTCAAAATTATAAATGTGACTGCTGATCATGAATACACATGACAAAATTGATTTATTATATTATAAATAAACACACTCTACATTATGAAAACTTTTAAAACTCAAAAGCTTCTCATAATAGCTAAAACTCGTGGACGTCTATTTTTTTCAGAAAACAGAGCAATTTTGGATATTGAGTTTCTTTCTTTTTTTTTTTTTTTAAGTACACATGAAATAAAAATTGACAATTTTAACTTTGTTAGCGCACACTGCTATTTTTGTGGTGAACAATTCATCTGGGTAAGTGTAAAGAGTCAATCCACTGAAGGCGAGCGTAGTGAGAACCCAAGTGCAGTTTATTTACAGAGTGATCCAAACAATAATCCAAGACACAGACTTGACTTGAACAGACATAGCATGAGCAGACTTGACACAAACAGACTAGACTCACCAACAGCGGGTTAAATACATTCAATACACGACCAGGGCACAATGGGAACATGAAGCTACTTATAGGAAACAAGAGGGTCACATGACAAGAACAAACCAATGGGAAACAAGACACATGACTTAAGACAACCAATCAGAACATGACACAATGAACAGGGGAACCAATGGCATGAATACATGAGGGCAAGGGAAGCATGACACAAACAGGGTCCATGAAACAATTACAAAATAAAAGACATGGAAAACATGAACATGAAACAAAACACCACATTACAGTAAGTCAATCCACAAAAAAAATTGTTTGTCTTTCGTAATCATTAATCCAAATCGGAAAATGCACCTCCCCTCGGAAATGACGGACCTTCTCTGATGACGTCAGTTTGACGGCTTGGGCTTGAGCATAACATCCTTAAACATGCCCCTCCAAATCTACCTCCATTTCTGAATGAAACGCCTACTTTACTACATCCAATCAGTTCGCAGTAGAAAAAAACAAGCCACACCCTCTGTTTTCCTCATTCAATATTCCATTTCTCTCGGAAGTATGTCACAATACGTAAGTAAAGTCGGTCGCAACTTCCGGTTCACGCAGACTTTAACTACATTTTAGTCTCGTTTTTATCATCAACGATATTGGATGTTAAAGGGATAGCTCACCCAAAAATGAAAATTACCCAATGATTTACTCACCCTCAAGCCAAGTGTATATGACTTTCTACTTTCAGACAAATGCAATTATATATATATATTGCCAGTCTCCTCACGGCTTATATCGAAATCCTCCAACATTTTCCTTTACAAATCCTCGTTTTGTATTTCTAATTCATGACTAGTGTTTTGTTTTGCTCTCTCCACTGCTCTTCTGTGTTCGTCACTTCTCACCGGAGTTTACGCTTCGCCTACGTCCTACAGCATCCGCTGGAATGCCACTCTCTCGTGAACACGCGTACGACAGTTAGCGGAAGCTAGA
>NW_015505680.1:84631-102725 GCF_001515645.1 Sinocyclocheilus grahami
AAGAAAGTCATATACACCTAGAATGGCTTGAGGGTGAGTAAATCAGGGGGTCATTTTTTAAATTTTCAGGTGAACTATCCCTTTAATATAGTCACAGTTAATGTTTAATGATGTCAGTGTCATCTCGTCTTCATTCTGTCTTAGTCATGGAAAAGGTTGTATCTTTTCATAGTTTCTTTTAATGAAATTAACACTTATAAAGCAGAGAAACAAGATAAAAGTTATCTTATTTTTATCTGTCAAAATGGTAGAAAGTATTCATTGTCTGTCAATGTTTCGTCAGTAAATGTAAATATAAATATCTGATAAAATCTTATAAAATATATATTATAAAAATAATCATAAAGCCATCAAAAAACCCATGTGGACTGACCAGTGATGAGGATTTTGAAAACGCTACATGTGTGAAAACTAACTGTGATCAGAGGATGAATGTGTTTGTTTGTTAATGCAGGTGTCTTACCTCCTCCATAACAAGAACCCCGCATCGCACCATGCTGTCCACCACATCAAGAGCAACGCCATGAGCAGTTTGACATGGCTGAGAGAGAGAGAGACAGACAAACAGATGGATGGACAGACAGACAGATACGAGCAGATCGACAGGAGGAGAGATAATTAGTTGTGTAGTGTTTTTGTTCTTGTTGACATTTCACAGCCTTTACAAGTGTTTATTTGCTGATGCAAGTGTAAAATGTCCTGGCAATAATTACACATGCTATTCCCACCGCTGAAGAACCCTTGAATGGGAAACTAGATTTAAGAGACACCAAGAGAGAATAATAAAGGGAACAGATGGGGAGAGGCTGATCGATTTGAAGCGTGAGAGAGATATTTGGAGAATGTATGAAAAATAAATGAGTTTTTTTTCTGACTGACTGAAGAGAAAGATGGCTGTATGATTCACTACTAGCGTCAGTGTGATTATAGACGTCATAGTGAGATGCCCTTGTGTGTGCTTGAGTGAGACTCACCGGTATGAAGCCGGGTGGCAGTAGATGTGTGAGTTGAAGGCTTTTCTCTGTCTCTGGCCCAGAACAACATCAAACTCCGGGTCTCCACAGCCTACAACCTCACCACACGCTTTACACAAACACACACACACACACACGCCTTCAGGATTAGCACTATCAATAAACCCTGCTGCGGTGCAAACGTGACTCAACCCAAACACATCAACATCAACACATTCAAACTGAGCACTTGCCCCCTCAGATTATTGAGCAAAGTGTTTTTTTATTTTATTTTTTTTCAAATGTTATTTGTATCTTGCTTTGTTAAAGAAATAGTTGAACAATTATTGTTGGTAAATAAAGTGTTCATCTAAAACAATCATTGATTCATGAAAATTGGTGAGTCAAATCAATCTGAATCTTCTGCAGATCTTTAAACTGAAAATCAATAAAATATTATTATTAAAGTTATTAAAATTGGCCTAGTAATATTAAAAAATATTAAAAAATACTGGGTAAATATATATATTTTCTCATTTTGTGTGATCTTCATTTGAATGATCTCAATATTGATTCTTATAAACCCAAAATTATTTTAAGATTATTTTTTGAAAGAAATGATCTTAATAATCTGCAAGGATGCATTAAATTTATTGTATTGTACAAATATTATTATTAAAGTTATTAAAATTGGCCTAGTAATATTAAAAAATATTAAAAAATACTGGGTAAATATATATATTTTCTCATTTTGTGTGATCTTCATTTGAATGATCTCAATATTGATTATTATAAACCCAAAATTATTTTAAGATTATTTTTTGAAAGAAATAATCTTAATAATCTGCAAGGATGCATTAAATTGTATTGTATTGTACTATTGAAAATAATAGTAAATGTTTCTTGAGCAGCAAATCAGCATATTAGAATGATTTCTGAAGGATCATGTGACACTGAAGACTGGAGTAATGATGCTGAAAATTCAGCTTTACCATCACAGGAATAAATTACATTTTACAAATTACATTTTTAAATATAGTAAAATAGCAATAATATAATATTAGTAAATAAAAAAATTGTAATTAGTCATAATTTTTCACAATATTACTTTTAACTGTTTATTTTTTTCACAATATTACTGTATTTTTGATTGAATAAATGCAGTCTTGGTGAGCATAAAAGAAGTCTTTCAAAAATATTCAAACATCTTACTTACCCCAAACTTTTCAACAGGAGTACATATATATGAAATGGACATTAATTTATAACTGAAATATACCTAAAAGAATCAGATTTAAATCTGGAAATCTGCTTGCTAACCAAAAATGTAGCAATAAACTAACATGCCTCGCAAATAATAAAATGAACTATAGGGTGTTGCGATATACCGTTATTGATGATAAAAATTAAATAAAAAAAATGCAATACTGTTAGTGTGTTAATTAGGGGTGTCGCGAATTACCAGAATTGGCGATAATGATGATATTTCAAAATGAAAAGCACACAGCTCTGAACTCTCATGAGTAATGTCTGTTTCATTCATACTCAACGCAGGAGGGCACCCTCATACAGAAAGTCCACAAGTGAGACTCATAGGAGTAATAAAACATGACTTTCCAGGAAATCCTTAAAATGGACAGTAGCACCCAGCTATATATATATATATATATATATATATTAATATATTAATAGATCAATAGGACTAATATCTTAATAGAGCATTACTAATATTTTAATATCTTAATAGAGCATTACTAATATTTTAATATCTTAATAGAGCATTACTAATATTTTAATCTCTTAATAGAACAATAGGACTAGTAGTTTAATCGCTTAATAGAAGAATAGCAACTAATATTTTAATCTATTAATAGAACAACAGGACTAATATTTTAATCTCTTAAAAACAATAGAGGCTCATATTTCAATCTCTTAATAGATCAATAAGACTAATATTTTAATCTCTTAAAAGGGATACACGGAAAAGCTTATACATAAATGTCAAGACGAAATCAAATGTTTTTGTACAGCATGGTGTTTATTATAATATATATTTTTTAATGTTTTCAAGATTTCTATGGATATCACAATTTATTGTCATCATAAATTCTTTTGGCCACTTATAATTTGATATCGTGAAAGCCCTAATGAATGTTTTCTTTTCTTTAGTCATCATGTCTTATCTCGCCAAGTTATACTAAATGAGCCAGGACTCCCACTGATGCCCCCTCAAAAAAAGATAGGTGTATGACGCCTGCCAACAGCAAGTTTCCTTGCCTCCACCCAGATCTACAACACACTCTGCCCACCTCCTACAGCCTCGTGTATGAAGACGTGTGTGAGCAAATCGCAGTGTTGGCTCAGTATGAGCAGAGAGTCTGGTGCGATGATGGGTTCTCCTGTGGGCGGAGCAGCAGCCAGCAGCAGATACGGGTGGAGCAGAGAGAGCGCGTGAAGCACCAACCCAACCAGAGAGCCACCGTAACCCACGTCTGTGTTTCTGAACAACACCTCCTCCAACAGCCAACAGATGTCCCTGCACAGCACGGACACACGCACACCCTGAGAAAGGGAGAAGATTGTTACAATCATTAGCAACATCATTAAAGCAATTTGATGCTTGTATGAATCATCTACAACCAGTGGATGATTAATAAACCAATTAATGTACTATTATAAAAGAGATCCAGGCATGGATGTCAATTGGTTGCTAGAGTTTGTATTGGCAGGTAATAAATTATTTCTATTTGAACGTACCAGTCAATACAGTGTATATATATATATATATATACACACATGCAATTAAAAATATTAAAAATCATGTTAAAAATATCTTGTGTTGCAAATATGAACGAAAGTCATTTACTTACATGTTACATTCATTCATCTTTGGAATACAAATGAAGACATTTTTAAATACCATTTTTAATATAATTTTTGTCCATTAAAAGTATACTTAACATTTTCAAGCTTCAAAAAGCACAATAAGAAATCATAAATGTAATTTGTATGAATCAAGCTTTATTCTAAAGAGGCATAATTCACTTTATATGATGAACAGATTTAATTTAGGCTTTTATTGACATACAGTGTAGACACTGTAATGTAACTTTGTTTAATTCATAGAGCACATAAATATGGCAAACACAGATCTGTGTTGTGATAATTATCATATCTGTTAAATCAGGGATTCCCAAACTTTTTTGTCAGCCAAAGTCACGTTGACCTAAAATATTTACTTGAAATACCCTTTTAATTATTTTTTCAATAATTTGACAACACTTCGGCATGTTCATGATTCTCTAATGTTGATTAAAAGTCACATAAAGAAGGTAAACAAACGTTTCATTTTTTAGTAAGTGCTGTATTTGGATTTGATTTCATTATGAAACTATTTACTTATTTTTCTTTTACATTTTAATCATGTAAATATTAGCTTTCATTAACTCACAAACTCCCTGCAGTTCCCTCACAAACCCCAGTGTGTTAAATAAATAGCAGCTGAACTGCTTAGCCTGGGCCTTGTTGTTAATTATTATTATTATTATTATTACTTATTCATACTATTAGTATAATATGACTATCACATATGAAATATTAACAATAAATATCAATGAGGTGTATATTATTATTATGTGAAACACCTGTTTACTAACTACAGTACATTAAAGGGGTCATATGACGTTGCTAAAAATAACATTATTTGGTGTATTTGGTGTAATGAAATGTGTTTATGCGGTTTAAGGTTAAAAAAACACATTATTTTCCACATACTGTACATTATTGTTTCTCCTCTATGCCCCGCCTTTCTGAAACGCTTCAATTTTTACAAAGCTCATCGGTCTGAAAAGCAAGGTGTGCTGTGATTGGCCAGCTATCCAGTGCGTTGTGATTGGCCGATTTCCTCAAGCGTGTGACGGAAATGTTATGTCCCTTACCATATTGTGATGCCTGCGGCAACCAGATGTGACGACCCCGGGTTGGACTCCTCTTCGTCCACGGTGAAAGCCGATCCGGCGATCGACAGCGCAGTTGTAGTATTTCCTCAGCGACCAGCACAGATCAGCTCCAGGCATGACGAAGCGATATCGTAGTAGTTTCGCTTTCACAACGAAACACACAGCGCCTTCACGACATGGCGGCGGCGGCAACAATACTACAGCGAGAATAAAAGTTACGCCTTCTTTCTTTGTGTGAACATTTGGGCGGCGTTATGCAAATCTTCCCACAAAGTGATGTAGATATGTGGGGGCGTGTTAGAACGAGCCATTTTAGTTAGGTGTGGCTGACTCTTAACTTTTATAAAGAATATATCTTTGGATTCGAGACTTTAGTCTTTGCAACTTTACAGATTTTCTTTATGCACCAAGAGCTTGTAACACTCCAAAGAGAAAGGAAAAATTGAAATCGCATCATATGACCCGTTTAAGGTATATATCACTGCAGAGCACCAATAGAGGCCAACTATTAACATTAGTTTTCACGGATACCACTTAATTGGCTTAATAAACAATCTTTTAAAAACATACTTTTTAATTCAATATCTAGCATCTGTTGTATAAAAGAAAAAAGGCAGTCAAAAGTCAAAAATATACTTTCTTAGTAGTATAGTGTATATGTGTAATAGTAAAAGTAATAAATAGTAATAGAGGAGTTTTTGAAATACCCATGGTGTCAAACAGGACACCAGACTGGTAGACATGACGGCCATATTTGTCACACAGACACACACACACACACACACACACACACACAAAGCTTAGCCTCAAACATAGAGTAACGAATATTAAAGTGCAAGAGTCTGATCTTTGAGAGCTTGTGTGTGTTGAACAGACTCACAGTACATCAAATGAAGAGTCAGTGCGATAAGTCTGCCAGCAGGAGACAGTTCAGGCATTACAGCGGGAGAGAGGAGCCAGGAAACATCCTTCTGGCTGAAGATGGAGTCCATCCTGATGAAATAAATCACATTTCATTTTCTTACAACATACTTTGTCTAATATATATATATATATACATGTAGTGGTTTCATTCTCTGAAACAGCCTCACTGCCTTGATCTCAGCATTAAATTTACATAACAGTTCTCCGCAAACCTCCTGTTACTGTGTAGCTTGACTCTTCATTGTTCTCGCTCCCTAACGTGTTCAACAAAAGACTTTACAACAATACATTATTACCAGCTGTCAAAATGCAAATGCCGAGCCCGCAGGGCTGAGTCTTCATGATAAGGCTTTACAGATTTTCTTTATGCACCAAGAGCTTGTAACACTCCAAAGAGAAAGGAAAAATTGAAATCGCATCATATGACCCGTTTAAGGTATATATCACTGCAGAGCACCAATAGAGGCCAACTATTAACATTAGTTTTCACGGATACCACTTAATTGGCTTAATAAACAATCTTTTAAAAACATACTTTTTAATTCAAAATCTAGCATCTGTTGTATAAAAGAAAAAAGGCAGTCAAAAGTCAAAAATATACTTTCTTAGTAGTATAGTGTATATGTGTAATAGTAAAAGTAATAAATAGTAATAGAGGAGTTTTTGAAATACCCATGGTGTCAAACAGGACACCAGACTGGTAGACATGACGGCCATATTTGTCACACAGACACACACACACACACACACACACACACACAAAGCTTAGCCTCAAACATAGAGTAACGAATATTAAAGTGCAAGAGTCTGATCTTTGAGAGCTTGTGTGTGTTGAACAGACTCACAGTACATCAAATGAAGAGTCAGTGCGATAAGTCTGTTCAGGCATTACAGCGGGAGAGAGGAGCCAGGAAACATCCTTCTGGCTGAAGATGGAGTCCATCCTGATGAAATAAATCACATTTCATTTTCTTACAACATACTTTGTCTAATTTTCTTAGTAGTATAGTGTATATGTGTAATAGTAAAAGTAATAAATAGTAATAGAGGAGTTTTTGAAATACCCATGGTGTCAAACAGGACACCAGACTGGTAGACATGACGGCCATATTTGTCACACAGACACACACACACACACACACACACACACACAAAGCTTAGCCTCAAACATAGAGTAACGAATATTAAAGTGCAAGAGTCTGATCTTTGAGAGCTTGTGTGTGTTGAACAGACTCACAGTACATCAAATGAAGAGTCAGTGCGATAAGTCTGCCAGCAGGAGACAGTTCAGGCATTACAGCGGGAGAGAGGAGCCAGGAAACATCCTTCTGGCTGAAGATGGAGTCCATCCTGATGAAATAAATCACATTTCATTTTCTTACAACATACTTTGTCTAATATATATATATATACATGTAGTGGTTTCATTCTCTGAAACAGCCTCACTGCCTTGATCTCAGCATTAAATTTACATAACAGTTCTCCGCAAACCTCCTGTTACTGTGTAGCTTGACTCTTCATTGTTCTCGCTCCCTAACGTGTTCAACAAAAGACTTTACAACAATACATTATTACCAGCTGTCAAAATGCAAATGCCGAGCCCGCAGGGCTGAGTCTTCATGATAAGGCCTCCCGCTGTGGATTTGCCGCTTTAAAACATATAACAACCCCTGAGGCTCTCGGAAGAGACTGACCAGCAGATGAAAAGCTCTTTGTAGATTTTCCAAGATATTCCAGCTCATTACGAGCTGGAGTTGGAATAACTGACATCTCCCGAGAACCTGAGTTGCTTAAAATGAGTGCACTGCAGAAACGTTTTAAGCATGTGGCTCTGGAGGTCTGATTCAGAAGACTTGAGTCTAAGTTAGACAGGAAGTTCAAAGAAAGCTATATGTTGAACTGGCTGAAGTGGACTGAAAGGAATCGTCCATCATTCTCAACCCAGCATCCTTCTGTCACTGTTTATGCTTCCTGTTATTTTTCTTATTTTTTCTGTCTTACCAGTTGTGCACGTCAGATAAATAACAGGTGAAGAAGAACTGAACTGGAGGTCCAGAACTCCACGGACCTTCATGACTGACAAGAAAATCTACAATGAAGGATGCAGGACGAATGAATGGTTTGAAGTGAAACGCATGAGCTCTTTCATCTTTGACCATATGGGCCAACAGATGTTGCGGGGGCAAATAGGAAGAGATGGATGAAGAGTTGAATGCTGCAAATAGGATCTAGGAACAGAGGGACTGAAGAGACCTGTCCTGCAGTATGGCGGTCAACAGCAGGTCCTGTAGGGGGCGCCCTCCATCCACACGACACTTTCCACTCTTGCACATCTCCTGAGAGAGAGAGAAGGAGAGAGAATGAGAGTGTAAAAACTTTCCCACAGTGCCCATACATACATTTCAAAAATTGAGATGTTGCATTAAAGGGATAGTTCACCCAAAAAGGAAAATTACCCCATGATTTACTCACCCTCAAGCCAGAAGTGGACTGAAAGGAATCGTCCATCATTCTCAACCCAGCATCCTTCTGTCACTGTTTATGCTTCCTGTTATTTTTCTTATTTTTTCTGTCTTACCAGTTGTGCACGTCAGATAAATAACAGGTGAAGAAGAACTGAACTGGAGGTCCAGAACTCCACGGACCTTCATGACTGACAAGAAAATCTACAATGAAGGATGCAGGACGAATGAATGGTTTGAAGTGAAACGCATGAGCTCTTTCATCTTTGACCATATGGGCCAACAGATGTTGCGGGGGCAAATAGGAAGAGATGGATGAAGAGTTGAATGCTGCAAATAGGATCTAGGAACAGAGGGACTGAAGAGACCTGTCCTGCAGTATGGCGGTCAACAGCAGGTCCTGTAGGGGGCGCCCTCCATCCACACGACACTTTCCACTCTTGCACATCTCCTGAGAGAGAGAGAAGGAGAGAGAATGAGAGTGTAAAAACTTTTCCACAGTGCCCATACATACATTTCAAAAATTGAGATGTTGCATTAAAGGGATAGTTCACCCAAAAAGGAAAATTACCCCATGATTTACTCACCCTCAAGCCATTCCATGATTTACTCACCCTCAAGCCATTCCAGGTGTATATGACTGTCTTCTTTCAGACTAATAAAATCTGAGTTATTATTAAAAAATCTCCTGGTTTTTCCAAGCTTTATAATGGGCAGTTAATGGTAGTCGAGATTTTGAAACCCAAAAAAGTGCATCCATCCATCATTAACTACATCCTACAGCATCCGCTGGAACGCCACTCTCTCGTAAGCACATACAACAGTTAGCGTTTTATAAAGGTTTAAATATGGATATTTTTCTTACATAAACGCATCGCTTCGCTTCCTTTCCTCGCGGTCTTTATAACCTGTATACGTCTGAAAGAAGAAACTCATATACACCTAGGATGGCTTGAGGGTGAGTAAATCACGGGGTAATTTTCATTTTTAGGTGAACTATGACTTTAAGGTGGTGGTTCTCAACTGGTTTTGATTCAAGTCCCAGATTTTAGATGTCAAATGGCAGTACTAGATATATTTACTACACGAAAATAAACAAAATTTCCTTAAACTTGCACATGAAGTTTATCACCACCACAAACTGCATAGTTACAACAAAAGTAGTTTTCACAACAAAAACATGAGATTTGTGCCTCTAATGCTTTAGTAACAGGACACCAAAGTGTACCATATACCATGTCAATTTGATGCTGTCTGATCTGTGGCCACTTATATGTGTATTCATACTGTGAAAAATGCTCAAAATAGAGCATCTGTGCCTTAGGTCTTACAGTGTAAATGAAGTCTAATAGCGGTCATTCACATAGTTATTCAATATCAATCAAACTATAGTATTAGCGATAAAACAAGTTTAGTCTCACTTTAGTAACTTTAATAAACCCTCAATTAAAAAAAAATTAAATATGAAAAATGCTCAAAATAGAGCATCTGTGCCTTAGGTCTTACAGTGTAAATGAAGTCTAATAGCGGTCATTCACATAGTTATTCAATATCAATCAAACTATAGTATTAGCGATAAAACAAGTTTAGTCTCACTTTAGTAACTTTAATAAACCCTCAATTAAAAAAAAATTAAATAAAATAAAAACGGTGAATGACTATGCCTGTAATTTCAGTATATTTATTTTGCACATTATTTTCATCTTTGTCCTATTTTATTGGTTCCATTGCTTGTAATTTTTTTCCTGATTCTTTATTTTATCACAGACTGTTCATTTTTTAACCAACTACTTGAGTTTACTTGCACTCCCGTTCAAACGTTTAGGGTTGGTGAGAATTTTTAAATGCTTTTGAAAGAAGTCTCTTATGCACACCAAGGCTGAATTTATTTGATTAAAAATGCAGTAAAAACAGTAATATTGTGAAATATCATTACAATTTAAAATAACTGTTGTCTATTTGTTTCTCCAGTGATGTCAAAGCTGAATTTTCAGCATCATTACTCCAGTCTTCAGTGTCACACGGTCCTTCGGAAATCATGTTAATATGCTGATTTGCTGCTCAAGAAACATTTCCTATTATTATATTTTTATTATAGGTTATAATTTATATTTTTGTGGAAACTGTGATCCATTTATTCAGGATTTTTGATGAACAAAGTTCAAAGGAACAGCCTTTATTTTGTATCTTTTGTATAATTTGCATTAAAATTTTATTAAAAAGATAAAAATAAAATTTCTTTCAAAAATAAAAAATAATAAAAAATAATAATATCAACCCCAAACATTGGAACAGTGGCCTAAGTATTTTAATTTGTAATTAATGATACTGATTTTTAAAGGAGATTTTCAATAGCTTATTAGCATATTTTTAATTCTATACCATATTTTGCTGTGATATAGGGCAAGATAAATTTTAGGTATTGATATCAACTACTAAAATTGTGGTACTGCCAAAAACCCTAATGTTAGCCTTATTACCAATCACTGGATGAATATGCAAATTTACTAATTACTCTCCTCCTTTTTATGTTTAATAGCCAATTTGCTTCCCTATACTTAATATGCAGAATTATATGGCTAGATGCATTTTATTATTTGCATTTATTATTTCCCCTCACTTTCTGTGACCCTATCAGAACAGTCTGGCCACCCACCAGCAGAAAACCACTGCGTTAAGGTTCTGCATTTGTATGAAATTATTATTTTTTATTTGTCAAGAGTGTGTATGGATGAGCTCATGTGTGTAATTGCTCGTGTGTGAGTCATACCTTCAGAGAGAAAGCCTGTGCAAAATGGATCCTAACACTTCCTCTGTGACCACCCTTCAGCAGGGAGACGGCAAACCGCAGAGCAGACATCACGCCGGCCTCGAGACCACACAAACAAATGAAAAAATACACGCTCAAACGCTGCCACTCACACAGTCTGATGAAATGACTTGGATCTAATTCGAGAAAACTATTCCGATCTTCACAGCACTCTAATGGTGAAGAGCCATTAGAGGAGAAATTAGTGGCTGTAATCACTATAATAACTGCCGTCTATTTGAGATGGATGCACGCAATAATATGGATTTCTCTTTATCCCTCTCTTTTTCTCTAAATGTGAGTCGACACATTCTAGCTGCGTCTGTACCATTGCTCAGTTAGAAAACACAACTCACAAGCTGCATATTCAAAATCATCAAATCAATATGAAAAAACACACCATCTGATTATAATTATCGAAATATTGCAGCTTATTACTATGTAATGAATCAGCTCACCACAGGAATTACAAATACAAAACTACACAACTGCAATTCCTGTGCAAGACTTCTGAGTGCTCAATAGTGCACTTCTGTACAGTTGCTAGGGTGTTTTGGGCTGTTGTTATGGGGTTTCTTAATGATTTAGACATGGCTGGATGCCCCACACGATGCCCCTGACCCGACTCAAAAGACAGTTTTGGGTGGCTGCCAGGGTGTCGCTATGCTGTTGCTAGGGTGTTCTGGGTGGTTGCTAAGACAATGCTAGGTTGTTGCTGGGTGTTCTGTGAGGTTGCCAGGATAATGTTTTTTTAGGACATTGCTAGGTGGTTACTAAGGTGTTCTGGGTGGTTGCTGGGTGTTTTAGGTGGCTGCTAAGACAATGCTAGGTTGTTGCTGGGTGTTCTGTGTGGTTGCAAGGATAATGCTGGGTATTTGCTAAAACATTGCAAGGAGGTCACTAGGGTGTTTTGGGTGGTTGCTAAAAGGTTCTGGGTGGTCACTATGGTGTTCTGCATAGTTGCTAGGATAATGTTGTCTGTGTTGTTTGCTAGGACGTTGCTAGGTGGTCACTAGGGTGTTCTGGGCAGTTGCTAGGATAATGCTAGGTGGTCACTACAGTGTTCTGAGTGGTTGCTAGGATAATGCTACATTGTTGCTAATGAGTTCTGGGTGGTCGATAGGTTGTTTTGGGTGGTTGTCATGGTATTCTTCGGTTGCTAAGTCAATGCTAAGAGGTTGCTACCATGTTGTGGATGGCCACTAGAGTGTTCTGTGTGGTTGCTAGGGCATTGCTAAGTGGTTGCTAGGGTATTCTTGGTGGTTAATAGGACCTTAGTAAAAATTATTTATAACTAAAACTAATGACTTTATACAGGGTTTGTTGCAGCTGTGATGAGGCGGGGTTTTTTGTTTCATTGTTTGCCAGACAGAAAATAGTCTGATTGATGAGCACCATTATCATGTTTGCCTCAGTCAGGTAAATGTGAATCTACGTGTGTTTGTAATTTCTTTACTGGTTTGTTTAATAGCCCTGTGCTCTGATGCTGATTGTCTGATAGAGGCCATTATGGAATAGGGTGAGTGTTGTTAATACTAAGGTCATCACCTGTGGACGTGTAAAGTAGCGTGGCAGGCAATCGTAGGAAATGCCCACTGGCACGATGCTAACATCAGGCACTAGACCATCACTGATGGCCTGATGTGCACGCGCCAGCCACTGCCCGCCGTGACCTCTGGACGCACAGATGCCCATGCTTAGAGAGGCACCCTCTCGTAACAGCTCGCCAGTGAACTGTGGAGTGGAACAAAAGAGGAGAAATGAGAGATAAAAATGTTTGTGCGAAAATAGTGAGGCTGGACAGTTTTATGAAGAGGAAGCGATATGAAGCAGAAGAAAAAAATTTACCGCAATGTCGGCAAAATCAGTCCAATAAAAATCTAATTGAAAGCCTGTATGTTTGAGGCAAGCGTATGTGTGCGAGAGGAGAGACAGATAAAAAGTGCTGTAGCAAGAGAAAAAGTGGCAAGCTGATACTTCTATAGAATCAAATGGCACTTTTCTCACGCTTGGACAAATAATTATGATGATTCTGTCATCATTTACCTTCTTAGCCCATACGGTTCACTAACTTTTTTCCGTGAAGCACACAGGGAAAATTTCAGGAGAATGTCAGCATTTAATGCAGTGACCAGGGGCTGTCAAGCTTGTCCAAAAAGGACAAGAATGCACCACAGAAATGGTTCATGTGACTCATGTGCTATATTCCGAGTAGTGATATGTATGTGAGGAACAGACTGAACTTTAAGTCATTAAAAAAAGCATCAAAAGTTATTAAATTATAAAAGCTCTCAAATCTTAATCATGCTTGTACATATTCAAACCAGTGTTAGTTATTTTACTATTATTTAAATGCTATTAAAGTATTCATTAGGAATTATTTTTATATTTTTATTTTAATTTTAGTTTTTTAGTTTAATTTTGCTATGTGCTTGTCATTAATAGTTTTTTTTTTCATAAAAAAATGTGCTTCATTTCAATTAATGAAAAGGATTTTAGTCATTGTGTGCTTAGAATTTGTATTAAGTGAAACACCATACAGGTGTGAGGGAGCATTACTGTAATGATATGATTGTTTGAATTTTTAGAAAACCTCACATTTGAGAGATTTCTTTAGACTTTATTTCCATATCGAGGGGTGAGAACCAGAAGGGCGTAAGTGACATTTCACCAACTTTACAGGAGGGCCAAAACAAAAACCAACAGGCTTAGTACGTTCAGAGTTAAGTCTTTTGGTTTCTAATGAATAACTCCAAAATTATTAAGAATTCACTTGTGTCCTTTTGGCAGTAGAAAGAGCTCATCAAGAGTTTTCATTTTATATATACGTATATCTCCATTTCACCAAAAATGTCACTTACGCCCTTCTGGTTCTCACCCTTCGATATGTGAAAGACTCCATGGTCAATCTTTGGTCACACTCGTGTTCATCTGGCTGTTATTAATTTTCACTAAATAGTTTTGTCTGTTGTCTCTGTAATAATATATAACATTTACTCATTCTCACGTTGTTCCAAATCCTTAAGAGTTATGTTCATCTTTGAAACACAAATACATTTTTTTTATGAAACCTGAGAGATTTCTGTCCATTCCACCTAAATTTGATGAACAAATGTGCTTAACACACAAGAACCAATGAGATTGGAAGTACAGCTGAGCTTCTGATTTCCATATTTGATGTGCTCTATGCATGTGTATTAATCAATGTTTATATGTGTATAAAAGTTAAATCCGTTCATCATATAATCATCGTAACTTTTCATAAGACTTGGATTAAACTGCTCAAATCATATGGATTACTTTTACAATTACTTTATGAACTTTTTAAAGCATTTTGACTTTCAATGGAGAGACGGAAATCTGTCAGGTCTCATTAAAATTTTTCATTTGTGTTTTGAAGATAAAAGGAAGTCTTATGGGTTTGGAACGTCATGAGGGTGAGTGATAGAATTTTCCCTTTACACCTTTTCTCATTTAAATATGAGAAAGAACAGCAGCGACGTTCTACAAAATTTCTCCTTTTGTGATTCATGCAAGAAAGTATGTCATATGAGTTTTGAATTATATAAGGGTGTGTAAATGACAATATTGTAAACCCTTTAACTCTCTCTCTCTCTCACACACACACACACACACACACACACACACACACACACACACACACACACACACACAGAGTCAGATCACTTCCAAATCCATCTTGAGAAGCCAGATAAACTCATATGCTATTCCAGGCATGACAGATTATTTCCTCTGTTCATTTATGCCGGTCAGGAGTCGTACATTTGTACATATCTAATCAAAGCCCTTCATATTAATACTAATATCAGCTCTTCTTGCAATCAAGATCCTAATGCAGATTATGCCAAATCCAGTTTAAAACTGCTCTTACAATCACAACGTCCAAAATCTTGTAAATATTTCTTATAAACGGCTAATAAGACATTCCCTTCAAGAAATTCAGATAACAGTACGATTCTGACAGTAAATCTGGAGGCCGAGGAGATTTATTATTCACCTCCAGGCATCAGTGAGGCAGAGTAATGGGTTCAGCGACTCATGCAACCTCCCAATGAAACATCTGCACTCCGCAGGTGCCCCATCGTCATGGGAACCGCTGCGCCCATCAAGGGCAGGTTACTAATGCAGCCTCACCTGCCCTGAAAATGTAGGTGACTGTCCATCTTGAGACTAAAATGTATCGATGGGATTCAAAAGCAGTGTGTCTGTGCAAGCGTCTTAAGTACAGTCCGGCAGCTCAGTGCCTGAAGTGACAGTCTGTTTCACTTGTCTTATCATGTGTTGAATCTTGGCAATTCAAGCAGAACAGCACACTCAGCCTTTGTGGGGGCTTACGGGGGTCATGACTGGAGAATAGAGGCTGTCCATCTCGCTCTGACTCACTGCCTTCTGGGAGCAAGACGACACCCAGCGTCTGAAGGATGGACCTGAGAAGAAAAAACGGCCTCAATTAACAGTGACTAATGGGACATTCCTTTAGGTTATTAATCCAACAAATAAGAACATAGATGAGATTTAAAGGGGCCATATACTGCACTTTCACAGCACTTTGTTATTTCCTTGATGTCTATTCAGAGACAAGGTTAGAATTTCACAGGGTGGGTCTCAATCTGTTCCTTAGTTCAGTAGTAAGTGCACTGCCCAGGGATTAAGCCATTTCTAGTACAATTTACTATCAAAATAGCTCCAGAACTGCATTTTTTTTCTTGCCCAGAAATAACCAGAACGCACCGTAAAAATCCACATGGCTACTGACTATATTCACTTTCTAGATATGTCATCATCACAAAGTATTTTAAGTCACAGGAGGAGCAAGCCTTTATATTTGTAATTACACTACCATTCAAAGGTTTGGGGTCAACATGCAAAAACTGTAATATTGTGAAATATTAATGCAATCTGAAGTAACTGTTTTCTATTTGAATATATTGTAAATGTAATTTATTGCTGTGATGCCAAGCTGAATTTTTAGCATCATTACTCCAGTCTTCAGTGTCATATGATCCTTCAGAAATAATTCTAATATGCTGATTTGTTGCTCAAGAACAGTAACTTTGCTTAATATTTTTGTGGAAAGCATGATACATATTTTTTTTATTGATGAATAGAAAGTTGAAAATTTATATAAACATTTATATAAAACAGGAATATTTAATTAATTTCTTATTGAGAAATTAAATGAATTAATGATTCACAAAATGAATCACTAATTAAATTTATCAATGCTCCCACTTTCTGTTAATAAAAAAAGTTGAAAAACAAGCAGCGTTGTCAATTAGAGCAGTAGAAAACCTATTGAATGTTGAAATGTTGAAAATATATCCTATTGTTTTGCCTTGCGACGCAGCATCTCGTTCCCTCGGGGGAACCATGGTTACATACGTAACCTGGGACGTTCCCCTTTGGGAACTCGAGCTGCGTCGGAAAACGCTAGGGGAACGAGATGTCCACGTCGCCAGACTCACAAATCCCTGCCTAGTGTGGAAGGGCACAGCTATGGCAAGAGAACAGAGGGGCCTGGAGTGGCTCGCAAATCTAGGTCATAGAACCTGACGAACATGAGGGGCGTTGCAGATGTCCTGCATAGGAACTCCTGCCAGAAAGGCCTTGGAGGCCGCCACACTTCTTGTCGAGTGAGCCTTGATCCCCAATGGTGAGGGGAGATCAGAGGACTCATAGGTAACAGTAATGGCATTAACTATCCACCGGCTGAGGGTCTGCTTGGAAGCAGACTGTACCAATCGGGCAGTTAACTGGGTCAAGCAGGCGGTCTCCGCACCATAAAGTGAAGAGCCTCCACTTCAGGGCGTACAGTTTCCTCGTTGAGGGAGCTCTAGATTGGAGGATGGTCTCAACAACCTCGGTTGAGAGACCAGATGCTATGAGTTGTGCCCCCTCAGGGGCCACACTCACAGCTTCCACAACTCTGGGCGGGGGTGAAAGATCATACCCTCTGCCTGTGAGAGGAGATCTCTCCTGACGGGAATCTCTCATGGAGTGCCGTCGAGGAGAGAAATCAGGTCCGATAACCATAATCGGCCCGGCCAGAACGGGGCTACTAGCAATAGACGGACCCCGTCCCGACGCAAGTCCTTCGGCCAAGTCTGTACCATCGCATCCAGCCCCAGTGGCGCTGGATGAGTCAGAGAGAACCAGAGGGGACATTGCGATGTCGCCCGAGTCACAAACAAGTCCACCTGAGCCTGGCCAAAAACTCTCCATATCTGCTTCACCACCTCGGGGAGAAGCATCCATTCCCCGGGCCTCGGCTCCTGCCTCGACAGGATGTCTGCTCCCATATTGAGACGCCCAGGAATATGAACTGCCCTCAGCGAGAGGAGCTTGCCCTGGGACCACACAAGGATCTGATGCGCCAGCATGTATAAGGGGCGCGAACATAGACCTCCCTGGTGGTTGATATAAAAGATGCCGAACCGCCGTCTGCTCTGATTGAGCTAAAATCAACCAATCGTCGATGTAATTGAGTATGCGGAAAGTTAACCACGCCTACCTAAGCATCCACAAATTTTGTGAAAGTACGAGGTGAGAGTGCTAGGCCGAAGGGAAGGACCCGATATTGGTAAGCTTTGCCCCTGAAAGCAAACCTCAGGAACTTCCTGTGACTGGGAAGGATGGAGACATGAAAATACGCATCTTTTAGATCTATCGTGACGAACCAGTCCTCGGACCGGATCTGAGACACGACCTGTCCGACAGTGAGCATTTTGAACTTCAGACGCATGACTGAGCGGTTCAATAGCCGCAGATCTAAAATTGGACGCAACCCTCCATCCTTCTTCGGCACGATGAAGTACCGGCTGTAGAACCCGGACTCCCTGTCGAGAGGAGGGACCACCTCGATGGCCTCCTTCCTCAAGAGAGTATTGACTTCTTGTTCTAATACCAGAGCCTGCTCTGGGCCCACTACTGTGAGAAAAACCCCTTTGAAAGGCGGCGGCGGAGCGC
>NW_015505680.1:102777-121163 GCF_001515645.1 Sinocyclocheilus grahami
CAGTAGTTTCCACACTGCTATATAATCTACTAAGGGAACCAGTCTCTCGAGACTGGCCTCTGGTGTCTTTGGAGCTGCTAGCTGGGTGCCCTGAAGCGGCGGACCAGCAGGAGATCGCCGAACTAGCTGCTTGAGAGACCCCCAAAAGGGTGGCGAGGCTCTTGGCCGTTTACGTTTCCGGGTGGAAAATACAGAGAGAAAACTTTGCTGGAGACCGCTGCGCCCTGGCACACTGGCAGGGTTGGCAGAACGGTTCCCTGAGGGCGCTGAGGAGAGACGGACACTGTGTAATGCGGTGTACCCCGCTCTCCCCCAGTAGGGGCCGCCCTCAGCAGTCCTGGATTTATGTCTGTCAGGACCGCTACGTCGAGGGCTTCCTCGACTGAAGCACGACCCTCAGATCGGGCCTCGCCTTAGAAGCCCCCAACCTAGAGCGCTGCCGGCCTCGGTCCCGCTGCGGGGGAGCGCGAGAGGCAACGCTCTGTTTTTGGACCTCCCTATATGAGGATTGAGGGGGCGAATCCTCGATGCTCTCCACATCAACCTCCTCCTCGGAAGATAGGAAAAGCGCCGAGCCCGCTCTCCGGGGGGAAGTAGCCGCAGAACGGGCTTCCGATCCCAGCGAGCGGGCAGTGGATCTGGCAGGGGAGGAAGAAGATAGGGACTCGCCTGTCTCCATTCCCTCCACCAGATCCAGCTGCGAACCCCCCCCATACAGAGAGCTTTGCTGAATGACAGAAAGCTAGCGCCGGCTGCACCTCACGTGCTTTTAAAGCTTCCTGGTCATGACGTCACCCGCCGCTGACGTCTCGCCCATTGTTCGACTGATTACACATATGATTCAGAGCTTGGTATCGCTGAAGGTGTTCCCCTAGCGTTTTCCGACGCAGCGTCTCGTTCCCGAAGAGGAACCACTGGTCTACATAATATATTTACCTCTTCTTTCAAAAGTTTCAACTCTTTTTTTTTTCAGTGAATTCATGGTACATTTGAAACTTGACCAAAACAACAGCTAATTTTGTTTCGAAAATGAAAAAACTGTGAATTCTTCAAGCTGATCTATACACTATAAATTTTGCATTCATATGTCAATCAAGCATTGCACCATAAGCTTGATGCATATCATAAATATATTAACAATTACTGACACAGCAATCTGTATAAACAGCAATTAAGTAATTACTGATGTAGCCTTGTAAACAAAGCACAAACTTCCCTGCGTCCTGGAGTTTGTCTTCCGTTACCTGCAGGAGGAAACTATTTACCCCTACCAATCCCTCTCTGCGGTCGACTGCCGTTTCCAGCACTCTGTGCCATGATTCTTTAAGAATTGTACGTTTCATTAGTTACCAAACCATTATGCCCTGTTAAATGTGTACAGGTGCTTCCATTGGTTGTGTAACAGACTGAATAAGTGCACTGTGCTTTAGAAACTGCTGTGTTTGCACCAAACTAGTGCAAAACAAATGAACAAGAACATTCTTTTAAACAAAACCAGCAGACACAAACAGAGCTGTGATGTAAGGAAAGCATGTGAACTGTGGGGGTATGTATGTGGTAAGAAGGTTTCTAAGCAAACTACAACTCTGTGGGCGCTACAGGGTGAGTATTTTTGTGGTTTCGGTGTGTGTGTGTATATATATATACCTTAGCCAGGATTGTTGGACGTGGGCTGGGTAAATGGTGTAGGGAACCCTCAAGTTGTGTCAGAAAAGAGTCAGACAAATGAGAGCGTGATAGATGCCACTCTGCCGAACACACACATAGACCAGTGGAGATTTCTACAACACACACAGACTAAATGAGAGGATACTTCAGAGCAGTTAGAAATAGAGTTCAGCAGTACGTGTACACTTGAAAATTAACCTATAAATGAACTGTTTTTGTACTTCAGAAAATGGCACTGCGATTGTGTTTCCAGACCCTTTGTACCAACTGTGCCAATATCTTCTGCTGCATCTTTATTGAACATAAACTCTGAGACCCAAGAGCAGGTTAAAGGTTACAATAGCCCTATTATAGCAAGCACAACACTGTTCATCTTAACTCTAATCAAGTACTCTACCCATAATATTCCATCTATAAAACAATCATAAGATTTGTATACCTAGAGTCTACACTGCAAAAACTTTAGTTGCCAAAAACAGCTGTTCATAAGAAATATTTCAGATAGACTCGAATTGTAAATTGTTTTAGGGGGTCATATGATGCGATTTAAATTTTTCCTTTCTCTTTGGAGTGTTACAAGCTCTTGGTGCATAAAGAAGATCTGTAAAGTTACAAAGACTAAAGTCTCAGATCCAAAGAGATATTCTTTATAAAAGTTAACCACGCCTACCTAAAACGGCTCGTTCTAACACGCCCCCACATGTCTACGTCATGATGTGGGAAGATTTGCATAACGCCGCCCAAATGTTCACGCAAAGAAAGATTGTTACCGGCACCGCCGCCATGTCGTGAAGGCGCTGTGTGTTTCGTTGTGAAAGCGAAACTACTTTGTTTGGCCTTCCAAAAGAGGACACAAATAGAAATCAGTGGTTCAGTTGTATTTACAACACTGTTCCTGAACAGTTCAACCCAAATATTCAGCAACGCGTTTTATAGAGAACGAGTACTGTTTCCTGAACCAGTAGCCTACAATGTCGGTGTCTGTTTCTATAAAGTGGGGCAATTCCAACTTTGCAAGGACAGTCTGGTGCTTCTGACTCACAGCCTAAGTATGTTTTCATATTAGAAGAATTAGCCACTGATGATTCAAATGCGAGTTTTGAGCAGTGTAGAGTAGCGCTTGTTGTTTGTCTTTTCTCCGATCACAAATGCAGACATGGTTTTATGTTTACGCAGCGCGATACGCAGCGTGATAAGCAACGCAACGCATAAAAAGACATGTCCCCACTGGATGCAACAAATGCCTCGTTTATAATGGGTTTTAATGTTTTTGTCTCGTCGCTCCGGCTGGACAGGGCATCACAGTATGGTAAGGGGCGTAACATTTCCGTCACACGCTTGAGGTATTCAGCCAATCACAACGCACTGGATAGCTGGCCAATCAGAGCACACCTCGCTTTTCAGACTGATGAGCTTTGTAAAAATCGATGCGTTTCAGAACCTTAAACTGCATAAACACATTTCATTACACCAAATACACAAAATAATGTTATTTTTAGCAACGTCATATGACCCCTTTAAAGTGAGCAACATGTCAAAACAACAGAGCTGTACACACCATGAGCACTCAGGGGCGTTTATGGCAATGATCTTTTGGCATTATATCCTCTAATATTTTTATCTAGAGCCAAACGCTCCGTACGTGTTGCTTCTTTCCCCTGATAAAGATGTAAAGCTCTACAAGAGCTGCAGATGTGGTTATTTTAACTACAGTAGCAGAAACATGGTGAGCATAAAAATAGATTGATACTTTTGTTAAAACACTGCAGAAAATGAGAATGCAGCAAATACAGTCATTTATATCCCTATATGTAATCATCTACACTCATGAGATTGAAAGTATATAGCTAAAAAACACTAGTTTTAAGGATACTTCAATATTTTTACTGGAAAACAAGGAAACAGTGTTGATAATAAATATGATTTTTGCATTATACATACTGAATTCTTTCAAACTGTCTTTTTGTGGAGTTACACTGAGTGGTACAAAATTGTATCTGTGCTATTCAGGTGGGCAGTGAATATCCGACCTGCAGGTGAGCTCAATATTTTCAGGAATGATGCGCATGGATTGAGGCCAGAGAGATGATTTCTGGTTGTGATGTGGGATGGATGTTTAATTGGTTATAAAATCAGACAAACAGATGAGGTCTAATCGGTTCTCTGATGTTTGTTTCATATTGCACTTGCCCAATCGAATGCTACAAAAAGCTTTTCAAAGTGTGCTTTTACTTCCATATAAAGGGTTATGTGTGACCAAAAGCCTGAGGTGAAAAACCTGACTGCAATAAAAATAAATGTGTAAACAGGATAAATGGAGCAATAGGTTGAGAGAAGGCAAAAGAAAGAGGCATACACAAAAAGAGCATTTTGATAAAGAGAGCAGCCTTCAGCTTCATATATTTAAATCCCAATATCATACAGCGAAATCGAGAATAATTGAATTTGGTTCAGAAAAAAAAACACTGCAAATGTGAAAAACAGATAAATAAAAAAGAAGAAACTTGAAGAAAAACAGTGGTGAAAGAAGAAAAGCAGCGAAGACTAATGAGATATAGGAAGAACGGAAGAATGAAAGCATTAAATGCATGAAGCACAGGATGCCTACAGGGAGGGAAAACAGGTGATATGAGAGAATGGGGTGAAGAAACAAAGGCTGGATGTGTGGTTACCAGTTGTGTGGCACGATGTAAAGCTGCCAGCTGGTTGAGGTTGACCTGCACACTGCAGAACATTAAACTGAAGACCTTCAGCAACATCCAGCTCACCATCCTGAAAGAGAGCGTGGTGAGAAATCAGTTGAAAATGATAAAATTTCTACATGCAGATGGATAGTTGACATGACATGTCAAGCAACAGGGACATTCTGCCCTTCAATTTAAGCGCTTTGTAATTATTCAGTGCAGCTATGCAGCTTTTGTGAACTCATATTAACTGAAAGGCTATATATTTGAGCTATTTTTTTAAGTCAGAATAATTCAAGTGAACTGCAAAAAAGCTTCTGATGATTAAAATGGTGTAAAATAGTGGTGACACTGACCATCTGAACACTCAAGTTTCCTTATTTGATTAGTGACCAAGGAATGCATGAGGTGAAATATTTCTCCATTTGGCATATCCTTGAATCCTAAAACTTCAATTTCAGGTTTAAATTGGATTTTAAATCTCATATTTTCAATGTGGACTTTTCGACCCTACCAAGGGTTATATTTTAAACCTAAAGAAATGTGACCATTTTAAATTTCTGTTACACTTTGAATGCTGAACACCATATTATTCAAGTTTACAAAACAAAAGATCTACCTCAAGCATTAAGCAACTCTGGCTGAATGAACTTCAGAAGAATGACCTTCTTCTGCTTTGCTTTCAGAATGAGAACTGCATTCAGACCTGAGCAGGCAGGTGGAGATGAAGGTCTGTGTGAGGGCCAGAAGTCTGCCTAAGGCCCAAACCCAATTCTACCCCTTAGCCCTTCCCCTTTCCCCTACCCCTCCATTTTGTGCGTTCACGTGAAGGGGTAGGGGTGTCTCAATTCTCTTTTGATTGGAGGGGTAGGGGAAGGGCCAGACAGCCCTTCAAACGAAGATTTTTCGGGACCAAACTTCAAAAGAATGGGTATGAATTATCTCAGCGTAAACCGGCTTCAGGGGCAACATGGCTTGTTCATATTTATGGTCATGTTACTCAGAGAAATGTTTGCAAAAAAATCGCTAATATTTGCTAACTAACGTCATATCATTATAGACTGCACGATAGTGCCACAACATATTGTCATGTCTGATCAGGGCGATAACCACCGTAGACACTGAGGGGGGCTAGTCCCCCCAATAATTAGAAATCGCTAAAGCCTTTTCTCAAAAATTGCCAATTCGAGAGAGAGAGAGCGTTTCTCTTTTTAGAGTGAGTTTACTTCAAAAACAGCGATTTTATCCTCTCGTTGCTGGAAAATATAATGTAGCGATTCAGTATTTAAACTGTTATTAATAAAAGTCGTGGGGCAGCATTGACAAGTTTCTTTTCTCCTGGATGTGTGAGCTGCGCGATCTCCGATATATGTGTGTGTGTGTGTGTGTGTGTCAGTAAGCAGCGCATTAATATAGAACGGTAATTAAAGGCTCTAATACACACCAGTATAGGTGTGTGTATTGTAGGAGCTAGACGACATATGATGACATGTGATGGCAAACTCTGTTTCAAGGGACAAGGGGAAGGGGTAGGCGAGGGGTAGGGGAAGGGGAAGGAGTATAAAATAGAATTGGGGTTGGGCCTAAATGACCTCTGACTTCAGGCATCACCAGCTCCATCATCTTGGTCTCATCTGGGGAACAAGCTGCCACCAGAGCATGCCTCACTCTGGGTAAAAACACACAGAGTCACAGGACAACAGACCACAGAGTAAACAAAGGGGATATTGTGTGATGGATCATCACATAAACACCCCGCAAACACACCAAAACCACTTATGCCTCCAGAGTGAAAAACACACCAATGCTGTTTGGGGACATAAAAGGTTATTTAAATGTTAGGGCCCAAATTGAGTTAGGTGAATGGACGGAGTGTATGTTAACTGGGTTGAACCAAGGTGAAAAGCAAAGAGAAAAGTTAACATGGCACACGTGGCTTATGGTTGACAGCAAAAATAAAATGAATGCCATTTAAGTAGTGATGGGTCACAATTGGTCAACAGTGCTCTGCTGAACTGTTTTTGAATACAAGAATGCATCTTATGTAATTATACTCCTTCAGTCAAGGTCAGGTGAATCCAGTTCCAGTCTAGTGACCTTATATAGAGCTTCATTAAGATGGATAGAGTTTTCAAACTACGGTCCGGCTCTTTTTCAAGTTCCTAGAAAAAGAGCTATATTACAAAATGTATTTTTAGGAGCTATCAATGGAAAAATGTTCACATATGATATCAAACATATGTAATGTTATATTACACACTTACTAAATTTGATATGACTTCTATATTTATCATTCTGCTTTCTGGGTCGGGACAGGTCAGTAATTCTGAGATTATTTCATTTTATTCTACTGACAATTGTTTATTCTATTGCAATTACTTTATTCTATTGAGAGCCATCATTTTTAACAGTATGAAATCAAGTCTAAATCAACACAGTTTTGTGAGTTCACAGTGTTTTGTTGTACATTTTAACTTTACTCTAATAATGAATAGAAAAAAGACAAAATTGTCTTCTATTATTTAATTTACTAAAATTACATACTAAATATTTACAAATCATTTTAATACTTTGCTTTCATTTTAGTGCAACAATTATATAAACGGCTGACTGATTATTTGAACTAACTTTGGACACAACGTGCATTTATAACGTTTGCTATTTTGCATCCCATAGTATAAGCTGGTCTTTTACTGCATTTATATTTTACACTCAAAAAATGAATCATACATTTATATTTGATTGCTGGCATCTATTTGATTTTATTTAAATAATCTTTCTTTTTTATGTATTTATTCAAACTCCTTAGAATCAGCATCTGTCAATTGTGAACATTCTATTTAATTGTTCAAGAGGTATGAAAGCATTATTTATTCTTACTAAGTTGTGATGCATATTTATCAGTCATAAATAAAACATTAAGTTTATTAGTTTGTTTTAAAACTGTCATCTAAATGGATGAACATTTTATATGCAATAAAAATACAGCAAAAAAAGTAAAATACAGCATAAAAAAAAAACCTATACTGGTCACCATTGACAATATGTAGGTTTGCACGTCTCTTCATGCAATCTAATGTAATGTCAGATTAAGTGGCTACCAATCTTCTATATTAACAGAGGAGAGAGAAATTTGAATTTAATCTCAATGGGAGCCTCACAGGAGCGCCTCTCAATCCTCAAATGCATCTCTCTCTGCTCTCTCCCTCTCTCTACACGTGGCATGTCATCTAATCAGTGACGAGTGCTCAAGCAAACCGCACCTCTCGCTGCCGTGGACACTGTGCCGTCTGTCTCCAGCAGGGCTGGGGTGAACTTCACAGCCCCATACAAACAGCAAACAGCACGCCCGCCTTACTAACCAGCCACGGTACCTGAAAACATACACACACACACACACACACAATACACCCATGTACGTCCACTCACTTTTACTCGATTAGCAAAATTAAAAGGAGCCCTTATGTAAAGAGATATTGTATCACTCACCTCGGGACAATGAAAACAATCGGTGACCAATCAGCAATAGGTGAATACATCATATTCTCAGCATAACCAGGCTCCAAAATGTTAATTAGCTCAGCCCATGAAAGAGCAGTCTCTGATTCAGGACTATTAATTCAAGCCGAATTAAACACTTCAGCAGGATCTGCTGCGCTTGGCTTCTGACACATTCTAAAGTGGGAGGTGATTGAGAAGATAAACTGGGTGCTCACAGAGTCTGCCTCTGTGTGTTTTGATGCAGGAGAGACAAAACCCATTTATTTGCTTTAATAAAGTGTTTTCTACGAAGTTAGAAACACTTCTTCATGAGAGTCAACTGCTTTTAAATGCAGGGGTGAATCCCCTATATTATCATTCTGTTTGCGTGTGCAGAATACAGAAGTCAGTCCAGATCTCAAGACGGATGACATGCTAATAATCACAGAAACGTTTTGCATAGAAACGTGGATTAATTGGGTCAGTTTAATTATGCTCACATTTAGAGAAAACATTGATTATTGATATCAAATTAAGCAAAATTTAATGGAAAAAAACACTAAAGGCAATTTTTGCCACTCCCATAAACGCATAAAGCATTTTTTTTTCTTCCCTGATGTGTATATTGTTGGGAGAAACTAAGAGTACATTTTAACTAATATGTTTTCCAGTAACAAGCTACTTTTTCCAACCATCAGCATTGCAGCATGACAACATGCTCCATCGCTGGTTTAATTATGTCATATTACATTTTGTGCAGTTTTAGAAACTATAATCGAACACAATCTCCTGAACTCTCTCAAGTAGCATTAGGAAATCCAATTTATTTTGATGAATCTTAGTTCTATATAAATTAAATATTTAATAGCTGTTGTTCATCACTGTTTTCTACTCAGTCACAGTATATACTGTAAACTATAATGTTTCTAGTTTTTTTTGTTGTATTTGGTGTATTGAAGAAATCTTTTTGGTGAATGAAAAGATTTAAGTAACTGGATGAAACAAAATCCCCATTAGTAATCAATGTATCAGCGATGTCACCTTAAACAGATATCAATGTATTGTGATAGATAAATATACCTATTATAATAACTTGTTAGTAGTCATACACTAAAGTCAAAAAATTGTTTTTTGAAAGAAGTGTCTTACCGAGGCTGCATTTATTTGATCAAAATACAGTTAAAACAGTAATAATGTGCAATATTATTACAATTTAAAATAACTGTTTTCTACTTGAATATATTTTGAAATGTAATTTATTGATGTAATGCAAAGCTGAATTTTCAGCATCATTACTCCAGTTTTCAGTATCACATAATTCTTCAGAAATCATTCTAATATGCTGATCTGCTGCTTAAGAAGCTCAGTTAATATTATTATTAATTTTGAAAACATTGCTGCTTAATATTTTTGTGGAAATTGATTTTTTCAGGATTCTTTAATGAATTATTTAATGAATAGAAATAGCATTATTTGTAGAATAGCACGTATTTGTTAAATATCGTATGCATTTTAAATATCTTAGGCTGTTATATATCTTACTAATACCAAACTTTTGAACGTCAGTGTATAAATAAAGCAATAAAAAACACTGAAGCCTTTCATAGCTTCAATGAAGTTGGTTAGTTTTTTTTAGTGAAACTAAGTACTTTTTCAAAACAGTAGTTTGCCTGTAGCTGAACTACTTTAAATGACTAGCTTGTGCTTGGAGAGCTGCAGTTTCAAAGTATCCTCCTAGCACTGGTGTGTGTGTGGCCGATAGGACTCAAAAGTGTACAAAAAAGGTACTCTTTCACAAAAGGGTAGCGGGGTTGTGGAAACCACACTCGATTGTGGGTCTGCGATGTAAAAAACGAAGAGAAAGTTATTCTAGGGCTCTTTATTTTCCGACTGAAGTGCATGTGCCAGGCTTGCGAGTCAGAAACGCAAACAGTAATTACACTCGAGCAGTTTGAAGCCAGAGTTGAGAGATGCATTGTTATTTTAATGGGCCGGATGGGGAGGGCTTGAGTCGAGTGAAGGATGTGCACTTACCCGGTGTGTGTCTCGTTCACACACGTCAGGTTCTGAAAGCCCAGAGGAGAAGTGTTACGCAGCAGCTTCAGACCCTGAGAGTGGCAAAAGGATATTTGATCAAACTTGATGGAGAGAGCGCTAACCAGCCTCCATCACAGTTCAGAGAGTCTGTCCTGCTGTCCTATATATACTGAGATAATGACACACTTTAGGGAAGCCTTTGCACGTTCAAAATAGCACCCTATTAGTTCCACTATAAATCATAGCCTGAAAGAAGTTCAAGAATTGTGCCTAAACAAAATACTTACAAAATAAAATGTTTCTCAAAATATGCTGACATGCAACGCAGTTGCTAAATGATAAAATAAAATTTTTAAAAACGCTAGTTTCTGATTGTTTTGTTTTTACCTCCTTTTATTTGACAGAGATTGAGAAAGTGACAAATTCATTCAGGATATGTTACATCCCAGGTGTAAAACACATCTCTCTCATATTTAAAATAAGTTATCATTAAAATAAATAAATGCTGGTTGTACAAAGCAAAGCGGACAGAAAAGTGTCTTTTAATCTCAGTGACAGGGTTAGTTTAAGTGTGCTACCGTACAATTAGTCTTTTCAAGCGTCTGTATCAGCTCCCAACAATTCATCACCAAAAAGTGTCTAGAACAGACGTTTTTGAGAGGCTGTTAATATAGTTGGAAGTGAAGTAATAATATGTGTTTTTTGTGTGTGCTGCCATTTAGGTCAACCATAACTAACATGATCAGCCTTTGCAGCATCAGCCCTCTTCAAAGCTCTCAAACAAACTAATTACTTCTGGAATTAAGACACATTTTTAAATAAACTTTCATAATTTCATAACTTTGGTGTATTTTCTTTTCTGTGTAGCAGTATAGGAACCACTTGAAATTAAAGAGTTAGTTCCTGAAAAGTGAAATCTATCATATTTTTTTCCAGAATAAAATTTAGGTCACTATTTGCTGCAAATGTTCTTTTTTTTGTTTTGATAAGAAACTAATGGTTGCACTACTGTTCACTACTGTTTGGGGTCAGAATTATTATTATTTTTTTAATTAAAATGATTAATATTTCAAATAAATGCTATTCTTTTGAACTTTCTATTCATCAAAGAATCCTAAAATCACAAAAGCATAACTGTTTTCAACATTGGTAATACTAATTTTTTCTTGAGCTGCAAATCGGCATATTAGAATGATTTCTAAAGGATCATGTGACACTGAAGACTACAACAATAATCACAACAATAATTTACACTTTAAAATGTATTAAAACAGAAAAGTTATTTTAAATTGTAATAATTTTTCACAAGATTACTGGTTTTACTGTACTTTAGCTCAAATAAATGCAGCTTTGGTGAACAAGAAAAAAACACCTAATGACCCCAAACTTGAACAGTAGTATATATTTCAATATGGTGAGTTAAGACATGCTGCACCAGAATTTAAAACAATAAACTGAAAAGTATTAGTGTTACTGCAGATAAAAAGTTAATTGCAACTTTAGATCTCACAATTACAACTTATCTTAAAATGTGACTTAATCTCTTATTTTAAATTGATCTCACTTTTTTTTTTTTTTTACTTCGAGGCAGAAACAGGTTTCCATAGAAAAGAGACGAAGATGAATACATCCTGCTAATCATCTCCTTTTGAGCTCCACAGAACGACATGATTGTGAGTACATAACTATTCCATTCAGGCACTGATTTAATAATGATCTGCGTAAAACTAGGAGGGCAAATGCAGGCATCTCAAAAAGTGGTTGCTACGCCCCTGGTTCTGATCGTTTTATTTGACATAGCTGTTAAATAAAATCCATGCATGCATTTTAAATGACTTTTAATACAAACACCAAATGGCTCAAATATGATTTATCTGGCTGGCAGGCTGGTCTGAGATGGTTGAGATTAATAGATTCGTTCAGGAGGGGTTCGATCCAATAACCCTCTGATTACTGCTCCATTAGCCCTGCTCTCCCAGCTCTCAGCACGATATGTCCACTGGGACCAGTGCTGCTGGAAACAAGCTTAGTCATCTGCAGTTTTCTAAAAAGCTCTTCATAGCACGGGGGGAACTATGCTCTTGAGTGTTCATTATTTTTCTCTCCACTCCTAATCCCTTTTTTTTCATGCTATTCCTACCGTAAGTAACATGTTCGCTTGCGCTCTGAAATCCCTTTGATCGTCCCTCGTGATATGGGTTTGTGAAAGCAGTGTCTGAGGTTTTCAGGTGAGCCTAAATCTATGTACTTCCCCGTCTGCCTCTGGCTGTTTGTCCTTTTATTATTTTCAAATAATCCTTTCATCCCTCTCGTTTTCTCACCAGACTCTCCGGGGGGCACTGGTGACAGCACTGTCCGACTAGCGGCCTGAACCTGCTCAGGAAAGGAGCCGCGCTTTTCAACTTCCTCTTGATTTTCACCCCCCACAACAGCTACCAAAGGAGAAACACACACACAGAAACATATAAAAGGGTTTGCTGGGACACAAAGAAAGGAATAAACCGAGGATTCAAAACCAGCGTTGGGCGTCATAAAAACGTCAGCACTTTTTCCACATATTTCAAGCTGAGATAAGAAACAATGCTCCAGCCAATAACACAGCTCTTGTTCTCAGCGCCGGGATGCAACATGTTCCAATTTGATCACTTCCTTCATCGCTCCATTTGTTTCACATTTTCCAACATCAAAGCAGGACAGATCAATGTTTGAATGCAAACTGCACAGGGAGGGGATGAATATGAAGTCTATTCATGAGTGGTTACTACAACAGTGTCGCAATTGATGGTAAAATTGAATCACAATCAGTTTGGGCCTTTGTGACAGAATGGCGTCCCCTGAAAGATTTCTACTGAAGATGACATCAATTTAGATTGATACTAATCATAACATTTTAGCACAGACAGATAAGAGACATGGCTGGAGACAGTAGGACTGATTTCTCATCATTCAAATCCATCTCAACAACGGACGCTATTACAAAGTCTCTAATCATCATCTGTATGGGAAATATCACTTACAGCAATCAATTATTAAATAAGACTGCATAATGGATCGGGGGGCTCCAGCACCTAGGTTAATTCTTTTAATCTCCTTTTCAAATTCTGCTGGTAATGTTTCATTAGCTCAGGCTCAAAGACTCCCTGTGTCTGTCTTTGGAGTAATAAGAGCACGAGAATATATAGTGTGATGTCCAGAGGAGCTGCATTAGGCTGTAATGTTTTTTAATTAAAATTCACTACAGCTCATATTTCAGATCAGATGAGAATCGAATGCTTTGGTTTTTAGGAGTAAAAGATAAATATTTTAAAAAATAAAATAAAAACACAAACGATGCGTGAAACCATTAAAAGTAGCTCACTAAATCTTTAAATTAAAAGGTTTTGTTTGCACTGCAAACTTGCAAGGATCGTTCAGACTAAGATGCATTAAATATCTAATTTCATTTAGATTTTAAACCATCTATGAATGTGGTTTGGGACGTGCTTGTAAAAAATGTGAATTTTCTCTGTTGTGTGACCTGAACAAGGCCTAAATATAGAGTTCTAAACAGGCACCACAGGGAGTACTTAACCATGTTCTATTTTGTCATAGCTCTTGCTAAAGGTGAAGCATATAATTTTTCAAATAAAAAATGTCAAACTACTTTCTGTCTGATGATGCAGGAGATGTATATACATATACAGCATTTTCAATTAATTACCTAGACTCTGGAGGCCTGCCGCAACTTCATAATGCATAATCCCTTCTCATAACAATATGAAATATCTCAAATCTCTCTAATCTAGTGTTTTGTGCAATTGCTTTGGGAAAGCATCTTTCAATCGAACTAAAATCAAAATTGCAATATGGCTCATTGTGCTTATCAAATTGCAAATGGCTGTGATTTAATTAAATAAGCACATAGTCTAATGCGCTGAAGGATTCAGAGTGATGTGTGACATGCAAGCAGTTCATGATACAATGTTTTTATTGTATCATGCTCACAGTAAATTCTGCTCCATCTTTCCGCTCTCCATGTGCTGTGAGTTTAACATACATTTGGCAACACAATATGTGCCAGTTAAGCTTTATTTTCACAATCTCATAAGATTTTTGTGGACAGATGATTCCAGCTATTAACAATTATTATTTTCAGAACAGAAAACATTTAGGGCAGGTTCTATGCATTGGTTGTTGACTGGAATTTGAGATGCACTCAACAGTGGAGGCAGATGGGCTTGCAGTCGACTGTAAGAAATGGATAGGGCTAGATGAAGTCCTGCATACTTCACCAGAGAGAAATCTGTCATCCAGCTATGACATTTTGATTAATAAAAAAGCAAGTGAAGAAATTAATTCCTAAGTATTTTACATTATTTTTAATTACTATTTTACAATATTTCATTATTCAACAAATACTTTTTTATTCTGTTCAGTTATTTGATATAAACAAACTGAATGATATAATAATGTTCCTCTTTATTATATCATGATGAAAAGAACTATATTTCATGTTTGGTGTCACTGATCAGTACTTGGACCATCACTGACTCCAAACCTAGAAAAGAAAAAGAAAAAAAGAGAAAAAAAATTGGGAACACTGCCCTTGCAAATCGTTTTGTACAAAAAGTCTTCCTGGTTCTGCACCCTGCATTACCTAGAATTGTCATGGCTCTGTGCAGAAAATGTTCTCTTCAACCTAATAGACTGAGAAAAAAAGAAAACTGCTTATTGAACCCTTGCTCAGAAAACTACGTGTATTTCCAAGTAATTCAATAATTTTGTAAAGCCACCATCTGGTTATTACTTCATGGTACAAAGCAACAACTACATATAACCTCATTCCTGACCAGGTTAGTACATCTATGTCTTGCGTCAATTATATATATATATATATATATATATATATAGATAGATATAACGAGGTCACAAAGGTTCCACATGATTGACTCCTGCCAGATTGTGGGTGTGAGCGCTTTGGCCGTGTGTGTGCATTTATTAACAGAAGCCAGAGTTTCCTAATGCTTACCTGGTGCTGTGCTTTGAATCTGATTATGATAATCTCCATCATTATAAACACAGATAACATTTTTCAATCTGATACAGCATCCCTAATGAATCAATCAAAAATAGAATATATTTGAGGTCATTTTCATCAGCGTTTGATGGGACACAGCTTCTGTGGGAATTTATCAAAGACATTTTTGACTTTGTTCACTGCATCCAATTTCAGCTTGTTTTTCAAACAATTTGCAAGTGATGAAATCTGATCTTTATGTTCAAACAGTGACATCACCATCTGCAGCGTAACACACTATTAATAAGATTTGAGTTGGATACAGAAATAAGATTTTTGTCTGCCTACCTGAACAAAGCTTTTGTCTTCGTCAATGTTCTTTTCTCATCAAAAAACGAGAATCGGCAAAGACGATTTCCCGCTCTATTACACGGTAGCTCATTATTTGTGTTACGCATCCAACCTGCCCTAGAAAAATAGGACTACTAGATGATCAAAGACCCAATCAAGAACCCTCAAGTGGACTGTCTGAGATAATCTACATATGAGTACTGTTCAGGTGAACTGAAAGTCAGCAGCTCTTAGGGGGTAAACCAACACTGCCGACAACAGCTGGGAGAAGATGGGATGTCGTTTAGACTAATCGTCTGCAGCTGGTCTGAGTTACGAATTCAGTTATGTACTAGAAAGTAGGTGGATTTGGAGAGAGATGGGATGAGTGAAAATATGACAGCAAGAGAAGTCCTTGGGCTTCAGATGTATGTACTGTTGACAGATTTTGACTATATAGCATATACTTTATAATGATCGGGCAATATTGAGAGCTCAAATTCAGGTCAGTATGATTTTCGTTTTGGAAGAAATTAACGCTTTTATGCAGCAAGAATACATTAAATTGATCAAAGTGTCAGAAATTTCAAATAAATACTACTCTTCTTGAAAAAATGTAACACAGAATGTCAGCAAAAACATTAAAGGGATAGTTCACCCAGAAATGAAAATTGCCTCCTGATTTACTCACCCTCAAGCCATCCTAGGTGTCTATGTCTTGAAATAAATGAGCCAGGACATTTTTAAAAATACTTCTGATTGTATTAGTCTGAAAGCAGAAAGTCATATACGCCTAGAATGGCTTGAGGGTGAGTAAATAAGGTTTTTTTTGTGTGTGAACTAGCCCTTTAAGCAGCACAGCTGTTTTCAAAATTGAGAATAATGAGAAATGTTTCTAGAGCAGCAAATCAGCATCTTCAGAATGATTTCTGAGGCTTCAGCTTTACTATCACAGGAATAAATTACACTTTAAAATATGCTGAAATAGAAAAACAGTTATTTTGTATTGTAATAATATTTCACAATATTACTGTTTTTATTGTATTTTTGATCAAATACCATATATACAGTACAAATACCATAGACACTACAGTATAGATATTACTGGCATGGCCTGACAAAAAAAGAGAGAGAGGGAAAGATTTGCAGATAGATGAAGTACACAAAGATTTCGCTGAATGTAAGTTAAAAGTAACTCAGCCTTAAGTTACGTTTAATCTAAAATTTCTGCAATCTTTTTAAACATACATTCTGTTCTAACCCCATATATTACAGCAAGATGTGTCATGTAAAATGAAATGTCTTACCGCAGGGCGTTTGGGCTGGAAACTGGAAGGATTTTCACTGACTGGGTCCATGATTCTTCTGAATTGCTGCCCTAACATCAGAAGAAGTCCTGAAGGAATAAAAATTCTAAATTATAATAATTGCATATCAGGAGGTGTGTTTCAGTAGCTCTAACATGTCAAGTGAAACAAAATCAAACATGATGCAACAAGAGACAATGCACTTTAAATGAGAAATAAACTCAATAAAATCAAATAACTTTTTTGTTATTTTAAGGTTTTATTGAAGCTGATCAGCTGTGGGCACAGTAGGAGCTTCATGAAATGTCTGCTTTGGTGTTCCTCAGGGGGAAAAAAAAGTAACAGAATATGGGTTTGGAAGGAGAATAAATAATCTTTGATTTGAAAAACATCAAAGTTTAGCATCAGTTATGCTGTAGTATTGATGACATCTACTGCTGACCAAACATAAAACACAGCAGGAACATTAACTCTGAATTTATGGGGGGTGCAAATTATTTTTATTTACACAGCAGCATTTATTTCATGATTTCATTATCCGGTCCCACTTTATATTAGGTGGCCTTAACTACTATGTACTTACATTTAAATGAATAATTTGGTGCAATGCACTTATTGTGTACATACATGTGTTTATATTGTACTTATATTTTTAAAAATACCTATATGTAATTACATCTGTAATTAATTTCTGTAATAACATTTATAATTACACTGTTCGCCCATCTCTTACGTCTTAACCCACCCTTAAACCTTCCCATACCACCAAATCTCTTCCTAACCTTACCCGTATCCCACCTCAATAGCAGCAAAAGTGTTTTGCAATACAATATGAACACAATAAGTATATTGTACTTATTTTTTGATGTAAGTATATAGTAGTCAAGGCCACCCAATATAAAGTGTGACCGTGAATCCTTCTAGAAAATTGAGGGAACACATGTTGGAAGATTTCAAGCTGTATAAATGCGACAGAAAGTGACGAAGACGTAATTATGACTTTAGGTGACTCGAAGTTCTCTCCAATAATAACAGCTTGTAGCATAAACAAGACCAGGCCTAAAATCTCATTCTCTAGCACCCTCAAAACATTAATTATCCCGAGCTCTCTCAAAAGCTGAGTGTGTCCAGTCAGAATATTCTGGCCCTCTCACTGTTCATCAAACTTCGCCCCTGTAGCTACAATTATTTCATGTCCAGCTATCTCCATCTCTTGGTAGTCCCGTTTTCATTTCGCACTGCTTTTCTCCACATCCACATCTGGATTACTGAAATAAATACATGCATGTTTAATTTTGTGCATTATGAAATGTGTTAGAAAACATTTCTCAACTCAATACAATGGGCACCATAACAGGCATGAACTGTCCTTACGGCCAGTATTTTTTCCAACCCTGTATGACTATTATTCTGTGGAACACAAAAGAAGATACTTTTAGAAATGTTTCCAAATAATGGAAGTCACTGGTCACCAAAATGGTTTGGTTCCCAACATTCTTCAAAATATATTTTGGAATGGCATGAGGGTGAGTAAATGATGACAGATATTTTTTTCCCCTTTTTGGGTGAACTATCCTCCCTTTAAAGTCAATATGTTCATAGCTAGCAGCCTGAATAATAACAAATCCACTTTAATGGCACAAACATTTGAAAGTAACTAATTATCACCCCAATGAGAACTAAAGTCTGTTACCGCAACAGAAGAGTGTGCATTAAGTATGTTCAAGGAACCTTGCATCTGCATACTAAAGTATGTTTCTGGCCTTGTTTCTCTCTCATTATTCAATTTTCATTAAAAGCCAAGCCAAGGGAGGAATAACAATGCCAAAAGCTCTGGCAGAAAATGGAGAGGTTACCTTCAGGTATCTGACTTAAAAAAAAAAA
>NW_015505680.1:121173-122967 GCF_001515645.1 Sinocyclocheilus grahami
AAAAAAAAAAAGCACTGATATGTACAAAAAAGTTATGGCTTTTATGCAGTACCTTTTGAACTCAATGACTCGGTAAAACTTTACTTTCATGAATATGGCTTTTTAGTTGTGTTTTTCACATTCCATTTACTTAGTAGCACTCATTTCACTACTAATGAGCACTTTGTATGCAGTGCAAATGCATGCATTATTTTGTTTCATGATTCTATAGAAGCTGTGTATTCTAGATGCAATGGGCACCATAACAGGCATAGACATGTCTTTACGGCCAGTATGTTTTCCAAACCTGTATGACTATTTTTCTGTGGAACACAAAAGAAGATACTTTGAGAAATGTTTCTAAACAATGGAAATCACTGGTCACCAAAATGATTTGGTTCCCAACATTCTTCAAAATATCTTCTGGAATGGCATGAGGGTGAGTAAATGATGACAGATTTTTTTGTTGTTGTTGTTGTCCTTTTTGGATGAATTATCCCTTTAAAGCCAATATGACAAATGACAAAGACTTAACTTTGCCCTCATCCAAAAACATTTTCTTAGGAACAAATAACAATTTATGAGCCCAAAGACTGAGATGTATCCGCAACAAATTACATCTCATGTTTAACAATTACAGAAACATCAGAGCCAGGAATTAATTAATGTGAAATTTGCAGCTGGGCCTGACATTTAAATGACTGATCTTAAGCATTTTGAAAATTATGTGGGTCTTCTCCACCATTACTGCCATTGCGCAATGCATTCTGGGTAGCTTGGTAAGACGTGAACTTTTTTATTTGGAACAGTATCTGGGCAGCGACTGATGACATTTCACAAGAGTAGACAAGAATGCATATCGAGATCTTCCTGACTCTAAATAAAGCTATATCAACCGAACAACTGTGTTGAATTTAAAGGAATTATTTCTTTGGGCATACTGCTGATTGTATTCATCTATCAGGACAGAATGGTTTTAAAGAAAAATAACCCCCCTCCCCATGCTGCTTACAAAAGCTGTTTGTTTCTTTGACGTACAAAACGAGAGCAGCTCAAGGGTAGGATCTCCTTTAAAGTGTTGTTATCCATTATGCTGATTTATAACTGTAGCGTCTGGACCAATCAAACACACAATTTTTCATTTGATTTAACAAATCAGTTATTCATTAGATTAACAAATCGTCACAGTCCCCTCACCCAATAAACTGGATGCCAGGATGTCTGCAACGACACCAGGCCCCCCCCCCTGGTCCCCATGGCAACCACGACACCTCTGCTAGACCAGATCCATTTACGACCTAATGGCATGTTGAGAATTTCCCCTCGCACCACATTTTCCATAGGAAATCCACAATGCACTGTAGAAATTGACTTTTCTACTAATTCATTCATAGGAAAACCTTTCTTTGAATGAACACACATATCCTAAAGGTCATTGTGTATGTTATTGCTGTCTTGTATATTATCTGTTGTATTGTAGACTATTTTATACATGCTTATGATAGAACCACTCATTCATGTAACCTTACATATACCGTGTTTGGTCTCTATTAATTCGTATTCGGATGATCTAATTGAGAGTGTATATTGTATGTTTATACCTATGCAACATATTAGTGTTCTAAGAATCTTTATTAGTTTGTGCATCAACACCCCAAGCAAATTACCATGCTTAGAGACAAAGGGTCGTAAAACCCTCCAGCAATTGCCACCTCCCGCTTGGAATTTCCATCTTTCTCATTGGACAAGCCCATTTTGTTAGGCGGGAATCTTCTACAGCATAAAGGCCTCACATTCAGTGACCCGCCCAGAGTC
>NW_015505680.1:123934-124451 GCF_001515645.1 Sinocyclocheilus grahami
CTATTATGATTGGAAGAGTCTTTATGTATTTCATGCTTAATGGTATCAATGTATGGTTAATCTGATTTTAGCAAAGAAAACCTAATTTCAGTATTAAAGCATAAATCTGTTCTGACAAAGCATAAGTCTGAATCTCAGCTCAGCGGCATGTCCAAACTGTACCATAATGAATAATGCTTTAGTGAAGAAATCACAAAATTGCAGTATTGTTTGAATTGTTTCTTTGAAGTGTAAATCTCAGTACAGTTATATCAAGGTAGATTTGAGTGTTGCTCCTCTTTCTACAGCATAAAGGCCTTATAGTTTATAATTAGATTGAAGCAATTCATCTACACTTTGACTGCATATATACAAGCAACTGGTTGTCTTTACTGTTTTTCACTCGCTGAGTGAAATTAAAGGTGTAATACTGTACTTTAGTATTCATGTGTGAGGCACATATAACTACATATATGTTTAAACCGGTTTTAACTGACAGTAAACCCGTTTTGTAATTCTTTAAACAAGTGCAAGAAGT
>NW_015505680.1:132218-132474 GCF_001515645.1 Sinocyclocheilus grahami
TCTCTCAAAATTAGGACAGTGGACAAGACGAGAGGAGCAAAAGCATATAAAATAATGGGGAGGAGAGGGGAGGAAATGCGACCGCCTTCGCTGAGAGCTGAGAGAGAATGATCATTATCATTGTATTCATGTGAAACATTTACATAACTCCTTATACATGCGCGCACCAGTTTCTGATCAAAATCAGATAAAACTATAGCTTGAATGTGCCTTCCTACAAGCAGTAGAAAGTTTTCAGTGCTATAATGTGTTTAAA
>NW_015505680.1:133355-134625 GCF_001515645.1 Sinocyclocheilus grahami
TCTTTAATTTTATTGCATTTATTTACATTTGTTTAGCACAAATGTACCAATTCAGCTAAATTGATTTGTATTAAATTTGAGATTTAATTAAATCAAATTTTTTATTTTTATTTTTTATTTACTTTCCTTTTAATTTCCTACAGCTATTAGGACCCCTTTTGTTTGTTTGTTTTACTTTTACCTTATTTTAGTTATTTTACCATCACCATCTTCGCGTTTTGTATAGGATTACAGTAGTTCTAGCAACTGTTGTTTCTTTAATGAGTTGTACAGGTTATTAGTAGCCTAATCCCTGTTTCCTCTCTACATCTCCTCACGCCTCAGTGCCAGGCCTAATACATTGAAGGGCAGCTACTGTTCAACACAATGTAAGCCAAGATAGAACTAGGAACAATTCCCATTGTTTCTTTTTCTTTTTTTTAACGAGGTATTTGGTGGGTCCCTGCTAGTTTAGCTAACAGTCTAACCCTAAGTTTATGAAGTCCATTGTAGCATCACCCACAAGTGACACCTGCTTAGCCATATCTCTTAGAAAAAAGACAAAAATAGGTAAAATCTTCCTTCTTCCCTTTTTTTTTGATTTCATCTTATTTTATTTCAGTTTTGTCATAGTGACCAAACCCGTGAACCATCAGTGGTTTGAGTAATAGTTTGACCACATGTATAGCCCGGTCATCAGCTGACCCCTGCTTACGGCCCCCTCAACAAAGTTACTCAAACTCTCTCTTTGTGTTCACGAACACAAAAACATAGCACCCTACCTCACTAGCTGCCTCTCACCAGCTATTCATACCTTACATGGCCTATACAGCCATTCCACCTAGAGATAGTTTACCACCTCTGTGCGTACTTGCATTTGTCTTGTCCCTTTCTCTCTCTGGTGTTCCCACAAGTGTGCCAGTATGTCGCAGACATTCCACAGACATCCAGCCCTGCCAGCTCACCAGGACCACCTGGAAACCCAGCAGAGCACTGTAATGGACATCCTTCAGCTCAAAGCAGCCAACGACCTGCAATGGCAAAGAAAGGAACAGCGAGACTGCGACATAAGTGAACACCTGACCAGCATCATCCTATCCTCGGCCCACACCCTCAAAAACCTCAGACCGGAGGTAAATGAGCTGAAACTGCAAGTCACAGAATTCTGCAGAGAACTGACACCTGCTCAACGAGAGAAAGCACAGAACGGATGCAAAGAACCTCACAGAATGGTGCGACAGAAGGAAATCACCAGTCTTCAGGAGGCTCTAACAGCTGCTGGACACCAAGC
>NW_015505680.1:135391-136369 GCF_001515645.1 Sinocyclocheilus grahami
TGAATTGAGCAACGGGCCCACATGCCCATCAGCGAAACCTCGACCAACACAACTCAGGCAAGCTCAAGTCAGTGCCGCCACAAGAGCCAAGCGACACTGCAAACATCAGATTTCTAGTGACGTTGAGCAAAGCAGAGGTCTAACAACTACCTGGCGCTCTCCTGCCATCATGACTAGGTCAGTCGGAAATTCTCTGCACACTACGGAATCTCCATAACAGTTCCCGGCAATCCCTGGAACCACCTGCACTCTCACCAGTGAGAGTCCAACACAGATAGCCTACGGGCTAACAACATCGACAAACAACCATCTTACCCAGACTAACTCACTTCAGGATGACAGGTGACACAGCCTCGACACCTGCTGCATAAGCTCGAGGACCCACACCTTGCTACAGCCTACATCACCACAGTGCACCACCTGACAGCATCCACCACAGCGCACCACCTGACAGCATCCACCACGGCACCACAACCACTCCTGGAGGCACCAACAGCAAGAGAGCCACCACTGTCTCCCAGCCGTGAGTGGCAGGTGTGTGTTCGATTGTTCTGCACCTTTGACATCGCTCGTTGCTGTCTATTCTACGGACAACAACGCCCGAAAAGGGGGGAGGTTGTAGCATCTGGACCAATCAGACACACCATTTTTCATTTGATTTAACAAATCAATTATTCATTAGATTAACAAATTGTCACAGTCCCCTCCCCCAATAAACTGGATGCCAGGACGTCTGCAACAACCCCAGGCCCCCCCCCCTGGTTACCATGGCAACCCTGACACCAGATACATTTACGACCTAATGGAATGTGAGCAGGGAAAATCACTGCATGTCCCATAGCAAGAGTAATTAGTTAATTAATAGGAAAACCTTTCTTTGAATGAACACAGTGTATCCTTTGGCATATAATGTATATTATTGTCATCATGTATGTTGTCTTTGAGATTTTATTCTGTTTATGCAGGCTTGCAGGCTTA
>NW_015505680.1:139038-139295 GCF_001515645.1 Sinocyclocheilus grahami
GGTGGTTTGGTTGAATTCTGAGAAGATGAATGTGAGCTCCAACGCTCCAGGACATCCTAAGTTTTGTGCCAGGCCTTCGGCCTTGATTTTCCACTCACCAAGATTCTCTGACGCAAACTGGTTCTTTTCCATCAACCAACTTCAGCAAAGATCCACGCGAGCCTTCAGATTGCATCAAGCCTTTCTTTCAGACAGACGAGACGTGCAAGTATTCAAACTTAGTCTTATTAATTGATACATTAGGTATCATTTGCACC